>NW_027494801.1:0-255261 GCF_021521415.1 Bidens hawaiensis | reverse complement strand
GTCCTAAACGACAATTCCAAAGTGATGATCCTTCTCCGAGGAGTTAGTGATTTGACATTAAGCAGCTTGTCGCGAGTACGAACTGTTCTTGTCCAGCAAGTAAGAATCATTATGCCTCGTGTCACACCCCGACCAAAGGCGGAACATGTCGGGGCGTAACGTATTGATTTGACAGTAGCTCAAAAGACACTAATTAAAGCGTTAATAATTATTTAACTTCATTAACATTAAACAAGTATACAAATTTAATAATCGTAACATATACATCAAAAAATTTTTATTTCAATAAATATCCTAAGGTGAAACTATTGTCTTCAATCTTGAATAATATCAACTACTTGTACCTGTAACATGTATGAAAATAGAGTTTGTCAACACGAATGTTGGTGATAATACATGAGTTTATATATATATATATATATATATATATATATATATATATATATATATATATGTGTATCACAATTCATACGTAAATGATGAGTATTACAATTATTATGAGAATGTAAACAACCAAATAGATGTGGACCTGTTCTTATTGATACGAAAACAAAGTACTTGGGTAAATATATGATCATACTAGATGAGGATAGATGAGGATGAGATACCAACCACCAAACATACAATAAACAATTAAGCACATAGCTCATTATCATAGAGCATGCAATAATCACACATAAACCTCTACTAAATTGTGTTGCGAATAGATAAGTAAATAAAAATGAGTAATTTAAATAGGGTATACATGCCACCCCCAAAATTTAAAAGATGAAAAGAGGGGATATGTAAACTCACCTCGATAGACGAACAACAATGATTTAGATAATGGGAAGATGGGAAAAGTCACACACGAACGTTAAAGCCTAAGAGAAACGAGAATAACGGATACGCTTAAGTCAAGATTCACTAGTCATATTTAGGGATTTTCATTATATAAAACAAATATTTTAATTTATGAAAAACATAACTCAATAAATATTAGTTGTAATTTTATTAGTTTACTTGATTAAAACATAAATCTTTAAATTATAATATATAAAGATATTATATAAAAACCACATCTTTAACAATATTATTAGTTTATTAATTTGCTTAAAAGTACAATATAATATATAAAAATATTATTTAAGTAAAATAAATTCATATAAGTATAAAAATTTACGTTTTTATTAAATCGATAAATCTAAGATATTAAATACGTGGTATTATTTATAAACATATATACATACATATACGTTTATATGTATATATACACGAACGAAAACATGAGAAAAACGAGTATTGTAAGGTTGGTTTTTATTAAAATGGTTTTAATCAATTATTTATTAATATTATAGTTATTAAGTAATTAAATAGAAGATAACATAAATATACTAAAAATCAGGTGTGCAGAGGGTTGAACCCGCGACCTCCACACTATGAATCATGTGTTTAACCAGCAAATGCATTAGATCTTAGGAACAAATTAATATAAACAAAACAGAAAGAATCCTCAATTGCTAATGAACCCTAAAAATTTAAACTGATCAATCTGTTTACAATTAATCAAATCAAGTTTAGGGCTTTTGATCTACATGTAAACGCGATTAAAATCATGTATTTAATTACCTCTAACACTGATCAGACGAGGGTAAACGAAGCAAAATAGGGCGGCGATGATGAGGTTAAAAACGAAGATCAAGAGGTTAATATTGTATAATTAAACATCATGGTTTAGGTCGCGATAGCTTGAGTGAGTTGTGGACGAGTTTAATTGGATTCTAACATCAGTTTATATAGTAAATCAAATTAGGGTTCTAGATAGGTTAATTTTGGGATTTTTGGACAATGAGGTTGTAATTGATCAATTATCCGCGTCATGGAGTCGGATATACTACGAATATGCTAATTTCCATATCGAATTCTGTTTGATCCCTTTTAAAATCGTTCTAATCAATATATATAATAACTTAGATCTAATCCAGATCTATATGTTAATATTAATTATCCGGATCTAGCTCTCTAATACGTTAGTTTGATTGCTATTAGTATGTAGTATATATTATCAGTATGTTTATTGTGAAGCTTGAGAGATAGAGAGAGAATACTTTAAATCTTTCTGAATAATATTAATTCTCTCAAAACTTCCACCCTTACAAGTGAACAGTGGTTCACTATTTATAGAAGACGATCTGGTTCGCTAACATCCCCTAGCAAGCCAGCATCCCCTTCGTTAACTTAACAAACCTCCCCCTGATTCGTTAACATCCCCTAACGAATCAGGAGGGAATACATTATAATGTCCTAGTTCGCTAACATCCCTAGCGAACTAGACTTAACCTTAACGAACTAGTCTTAATTCGCTAACATTTTTAGCGAACTAGACTCAAACATAACGAATTAGATAAATAAACATTTAAATATTACATTTAAATATAAAATAAACATTACTGATAATTACAAAGACTCGAGACGCAAAACCGTGCACTAACAGACACCCCCTCGTCTTGAGCTCTTTGTCTTTAACTTATTTGAAACGATTTGCCTGCCAATCTCTGCAACTATGAATCCCATGTTCATGGCATACACGAACAACACGTTGGAATTGCATAGCCAGGTCATAATCTTCTTGGCGTTCAAACAAAATCTGCTTCCTGTGTAGCACGTCATTGTCTGTCTCTGATAAATTAACCAACCACATTGGATCGATTATCTTGATGAGCTCAGTCTGTAGTCCTCGACCATGAACAATAACGGCCTCGCCAGTACGATTGTCATAGTACCAACGGTTGAAAGACAGATGAATATCTTGAGGCATTGTCTTCACAGGAACCCTTCTCATAGTCTTTGGTGGCTTCACTTTCAAAACAAGTTTCTTCCAGCCGGTCCTCGGATCAATCTCATCAGTACGTTTACGTCTTGGGACCTGGGGTTTGAAGAATTTGAAGCCATGATTGACCTAGAACAGTAAGTGTTGATGAAACCACTCAGCAGTTCGGTTACCCCCACGATTGATAAATGGACGTCTCGCGAGGGTGCGTACATCCCAACGCGGTAATGTTAAAACATCCATTATCCTCTCGTAATATTGGACACCTTATTCCCATTTCACAATACATACCTTAAGGTCTGAATCATAGAGCCAGGAGACAATATTACCATGTACCTTAGAAACAGTCTTGAAGGTAGTCATCTGATTTGCCTCAATCCAAGCAGCAGTTGTATCCTTTCTTTCTTTATCTACATACCGAAAAGCACTGATGATCTTACCCACTTTCTGGCGTTTGAACCATCTTTCAATGTCATCATCAATCACTTCTTTTAGTGAAGGAACAGTCCGTTGCACAATCTTCTCCAAATCATCCTCTGTCTCTTTAATTACGTTTTCATTAAATACCGGAGCACCTTGATCAACATTTGCGTGTTGATACAAGTCCGGGTACTCATCAGCTGTCACATCCTCCATCTCAATCTCCTAGTTCTCATAAATAAAATTCGTATCCATAAATAACGGATCATCTTCCATTTCATTCTCATTGATCACTTCGACATCGGGCTCAATCTCTAATGCAGTCAGCTGATCGTCATTTAGCCCAAGTAGAATCGAGATCTGCTCCCTTGTCAAAGATCTAATCACAAACTCACCGATCTGTATCTCATCTCTGTTCACCACACTTCTAACCATCCCCAATTCATCAATAAATATCACCGTGTTAGCCTCAATCATTTCTATCGGCTTGGCAGCTGTTGGATCTTGATATGAAATTATCTGTTTGTTCGAATCATCAGCGCCACTAACACCAGCACCAGAGAATGAACCATGCGATTGTTTAGGCTCACCTCCTGCATCAGACTCGTCAGGATCATCATCATCACTGAGTTTCTTGAGGGCATCATCTTTACAAGTTAATTGTAAAATTAACTCATCTTGTTCTTTTAATTTCACCCCCCTGAGACTCAACAATCGTGCATAACGCCTTGGTCTCCTTTTGACAGAAAGAAATATAACTCATCATCTTTCGTTGATTCTCAATGAGTCGTTCTTGAGTTTGCTGTCAGCTGCCATTTGATTTTCATATAAATGTAGCAGATTAAGCAGCATTTCCGTTTGTCGACCTGGTGGCAAGTTGTATACAGATGGATGAACAGGTTGAACAGGTCCTTGAGGCCGAGTGATTCTCATGAATGAGACATCACTAGGCGGAGGTGGAGGAAGAGTAGTTGTAGGTAGAGGAGGAGGTCTCATTGAAGTTGTTGAAGAAACAGTCGACAGCACAGCAGGAGGCCTTGGTATCTCGGTCAACGCCATTTGAGGAATTAAACCGAGCCTCTCATGTGACACCATCGTCGTGGTCAAAGTAAGCATCGGAGTGCTAGTAGTTAGCGGCACCGCCGAGCTTTGAGTAGTTGATTGATGAGGTGGTGGTGATCTAATAATTACACCAGCCCAGAAGACACACTGGGCTTCTTCGATGGTTCATCAGTTGCTACCGCTTTGCCCTTTCGTTTTCGTTCTTGCTGAGCTTTTATGGTGGCAGCAAGAGCAGCATCGACTGCGTCTTGTTGTTCTTTCAAAGCTCGCTCACCAGCTCCATCATCACCATCATCATTGTTACCATCATCATCCCCACCATCATTGTTCCCACCTTCTCCCCCTTCACGCTCGGAATCCGAATCATCATGGATCCAGCGCTCATTAAGAGGACATACGTAATCTGGATTGATTATATGACCAATCATCCTTTTGTCCTGTGGCTTATCCTTTCGATATATCAACATCCGATGCACCGTTTCAGCTTTCATATGCTACATATCAAGAACATCGCTCACCAACGATCGATCAATCACCAAATCCGGTATCAGATCTTGAATAATTAATTGTAGAAAGTGTGGATACATCAAGAACTTCTTTGACGGTAGAGTTTGCTGAGCTTGCTCTTTCAGATGATCAAAGATGAGTTCTGAGTAGTTGAATGGCTTGTTCAGTATTAAAGCAACAAATGCCGATTGTAAGCTCAGTCTACATTCATCGAAACCACCGCGACGTCCACTCAAGCAATGAAGCAAGACATGCAGCAAATACTTGTAAGGTGGACACAACCCATTCTTGTTCAACATTGACCGACGAATATCACCCCCATAATTTAATCTTGTGAATAGCCCCCTAACCAGCGTCCTGTCAAATTCACTCGGTTAATCGTCACTATCGTCAAATTGAAGTACTCGACGAATGACCTCAACATCAATCGTGATCGGAAGCTGATTAATTGTAGCTTGAACCCAATTACTTTCCTCAACATATACCGCCGTGTTCCAGAACTGTCTGATTATACTAAGATACACCTTGGGTTTAGCAGTGATTGCATAATGTATCTTCGAACGGCGTAAGAAATTTAACATAGCTCCGAACGTCCTTAAATCAGCCACATCATGATCGACATAAGCACAGATGTTGTGCTTCTTATCGAACGGTAATAGAATCATTTCGACTTGTTGAGCTTGTTGTTGTGGTTGTCCTTGTGGAGGTTGAGTTTGTTGTTCTTGTTCAGCCATGTTTTACTGTATAAATAAAGACCTAATATGAGAATAGATATCACCATATATAATCAAAAGATATGTGTAATTAATCTAGTTACGCGTATTAGACAATTTAAATTCTTTAATTAAATTAAATGAATATTAAATTTTGTTAACTAAAAATTTATTATTATTATTATTTTTTTTTTTATTATTTTTTTTTAATACTTTAAATGTCATTCGTTAACAATCACACTGATTCGTTATACTAAGATAACGAATCAGGCAATTCGCTATCAAGTAAATAACTTAACGAACTAAACCTAGCGAATCACTAATTAAGTTAACGAACTAAACTCTAGTTCGTTATATTTTAAGCGAATCAAACTCTGATTCGTGTAACCTCTTATTCGCTAAGCTAGTTCGTGTAAAATCTTAACGAATTGGACACGAAACAGTTCCAACTCGCTAAGACTAACGAATGGTCAAAATTAAGACTTTTTCTTTGACTTTACAAAGTCAAGGTCAAAATTATCAAAAACAATAATAGTCAACAATTTGAACCCAGATTCAATTAGACCATAATTGTCGTCGAATCAACAAGATAATCAGCTCGTTAAGCTCGGAAACACACTCGTTAATGTAGGTGAATGAGATTGTGACTCATTACCCAAATGTGTTAATAATCAAACGAACCAACAGTGAATATCAAGAACACATAACAATAATTAACCAAGCAAACAATAATCAAATATTGATTAGAGTCCGCCAAGGGTATCGAAAAGTGATTCCGATCAAAATGATAACAAAATCAGACAATTAATAACATAAATTATACACATAACGGTTTCAAAGGTTCAAAACCCTTAAACCTCTAAATTTACATAATTCAACAGTTAAATCAATGTCATTTTTGACGAAAATGATATCGCCAAGAACATTTATACCTTAGAAACTCAAATATATCTTTGAAATGTTCAAACTTAAAGATCGAAAATATCAGAGAGAATTTGAATAGTTTCTGAAAGATGAAAAAAAAAGACGTACAGTGGAATACTATTCGTTATCTTGTCTTATATAGCGATACACGAAACCCTAGGCACAACTTGCACGAATCAGATGATTCGTTTAACTTAAAGTTAGCGAATTAGCCCATTCGCTAACTCAATTTGTTACCTTATGTTAGCGAATCACAATGTGATTCGTTAAATTAAAGATAGCGAATCAAGACATGATTCGTGTCATGATTCGTTAAATATGTATAACGAAGGGATGATTCGTTACAGAGTGCGGAAGCGAATTAGGTTAGCGAACCAGAAGCTAGTTCGCTAAAGAATCACCTAGTTCGTTATCCATAAATAACGAATGGGAGTTTAGCTAATTAGACTCTTTAATTTAATATTAAACTCTTTTATTTAATTTTAAACTCTTTTATTTAATTTTAAATGAAATTAATTAAATGAATAAATTAAAGAATTAAATAAAGAAATAAATAAAAACAATAAGTTAAATTATCGAGAAACCCTTATAACCCGACAACCTAATACGTTAAAAGTGTTTCAGATTACCGAAACATAATTTAAAAAAAAATTTATTTAAGTATATTGTATAAAAAAGACGAAAATATTTTTGATATTTTGTAAAAATAAAGAATTAAAGAATGTATTTACAGAAGAATATCCAATCCTCTAAAATAGACCATCTTTTTGTGTTTTTCAATGATTTTATCAAAAGCAATACATATTTTTGTATTTTTGTTGAGTTTGAGCAGATAATCATATTGACCAAATTTCCCTTCCATCACAGTGTTATATTTCAGCGATATTATGACTGGCGATAAGTCGGTCATTGGTATTGTTGTCCACATAAGTCTAATAACACACATTCAAGTATTTTTGTGATATGATTAAATAGTTCAATTAGAGCACAGAATATCAGAAATTATCAGCCTCTAATCTCGGTTCAAGCGTAATTTGATTTTTGCCAAATAACCCCAACTTGACTTAAACCATTATATTGTTGATCAAAAATTTGATACCAAATGAGAAATTTTGAGCAATGCATCAACTTTCCTTTACTGTTAGTTAGTATGCATGAGTCCATCTGTCAGCTTACATACATTGTATCCCCTGGGGTCCGTTTCTTAATGGTATTAAGACGCACGCAAGGGAGGAACAATTGTATGACTAACAGCGGATTTTGATCAAGTCAGTAATTTAAATTGTACGAGGTACAGCGGTGATCAAGTTTAATGACTTTGGGTTTGCTCTAGAAAGCGAGTGAAATATTCATGCATATGAATATCCAGATGGTTAAGCCGCATAAAGACTCACAGTGTCCAGAATCTTAACGCTTGTTATTTGCTTTATTTGATTTTTGGGTGATCAACAAATATAAGGCTTAAGTATGACTGGTTATTACATTTCTGCCATCCTCACCAAGACTTTTGCTAGAGACTAACACCCCTTTCAATTTGGTGTTTCTTTATGTTTATATCACATAATTTACTCTACTGGGTTGTTTTAAGACCTACCAATGCACCAATGCAATTAAGCACACAGTCTTTTAAGCTTACTTTTTGCTGAACTTGGGGTCAAGATAATCAATGTACTTTCATGTTCCATTTTTGCTTCAAAAACTCAAAAGTTTGAGGAGCATAAAACATAAATACAAGATAAATCTTATCGCCCCAGTTAACTTAAGAGAATAAATAAATGGCTAACCTTCAATCCACAAGTGAATCATAGGACCAAGATATGCAAGCATGCTTCATAAGCTTAAATAACCGACATAATTTTCAGCGAGAAAATAATCTAAAAATCATTTTGGTTTTTCTCTGTACAAACTTTAAAAACACAATATTTTTGTCTTTTTCAAATTTCCTATAAACAAAATAAACTTCACAATCTTTTTGGATTTTCGGATTTTTCTGTACAAAAACATAAATCAAATTCTTTTTGGTTTTTCAAAATTTTAAATGTTTTTGATTTTTTCTAAAGTTTAAAGGAAAAACTTAAAGAACAGAAATCACAATATTTTTGAATTTTTCCTTAATTTTTTAATGTTTTTGGATTTTATCTATACAAACGAAAACACATTCTTTTTGTATTTTCTAGATTTCCCCCCCTAAAACCTAAAACATTAAATAAGACTAAAACTATAAATGCAATTAAAAAAAATAATTATCCTAATTTGAGGATCTCAGCAAGGGTCTTCAATCCATTTAAACCAAGCAAAAAAGTAAAACGTGTTTTATCGAACGCTTTGGTAAATAGATCGGCTTTTTGAAAATCTGTGTGCACTTTCTCAAGATCAATTAATTTCTTTTCATAACAATCCCGTATAAAATGATATCGAATCTCGATATGTTTCGTTTTAGAATGTTGTACGGGATTCTTGGTGATACTTATAGCAGCAGAATTATTAATCAAGATGGGAGTAGTAAGAAACTTCAAACCGTAGTCGCGAAGATGTTGTTGTATCCACAGAACCTGGGAACAGCAACTCGAGGCTGCAACATATTCAGCTTCGGCGGTTGAAGTAGAGACCGTTGTCTGCTTCTTACACTGCCAGGAAACAAGCCGGTTTCCTAAAAATTGACATCCTGCAGTCGTTGATTTGAAGTTGATCTTGCATCCTCCATAATCTGAGTCTGAGTAAGCGGTAAAATCGAAAGTATTATCTTTGGGGTACCATAACCCGATGTCAAGATTTCCCCGTAGATATTGCAAAATACGCTTGACCGCTGCCAGGTGAGTCACTCGGGGACTAGCTTGGTACCTAGCACACACACAAACAGCAAACATTATGTCGGGTCGAGAAGCAGTTAAATACATTAGAGAACCAATCATAGCACGATAAAGGGTCGGATCAACAGCATCCTCCAATTCATCCGGTGATAAATTGTGACCCACTGTAAGAGGAGTTGAAGGGATTTTTCCGGCAGTTATCTTGAATCGGCTCAAGACATCGTTCACATATTTAGTCTGATGAATGAAGATTCCCTTATCAGATTGATGAACCTGCAGCCCTAAAAAGAAATTCATCTCTCCCATCGAGCTCATTTCGAACTTGGTTTGCATGGACTTCTCGAATTCCTTACTAAAGTGTCGTTTGTAGACCCAAATATAATATCATCAACATAAATCTGGACTAGAAGAAGATCATCACCAACAGTTTTATGAAATAAAGTACAGTCACCAGTTCCTCGTTTGAAGCCATTATCAGTCAGATGGTCGGCGAGCGTGCCATACCAAGCTCTCGGGGCTTGATGTAGACCATACAGGGCCTTGTTTAAACGGTAAACACTGTCTGGATAATCAGAATCTTCAAAACCAGGTGGTTGTTGAACAAACACTTCCTCATGTAGTTCACCATTGAGAAATGCACTTTTAACATCCATTTGATAAACCTTGATATTCTTGTAAGCAGCATAAGCCAGGAAGATTCGAATCAACTCTAATCTTGCAACTGGAGCATATACCTCAGTATAATCAATACCCTCTTGCTGATGAAAACCTTGCACCACTAAACGTGCTTTGTTTCTGACAATCACCCCTCGATCATCCTTTTTACATTTAAATACCCACTTAGTCGGAATAGCTTTCTTGACTCTAGCAGGCTTGTCTATTAAATCCCAAACACCCAATCGTGCAAACTGCTGTAATTCCTCTTGCATAGCTTCTACCCAAGAAGGATCATCAAGTGCCTTACGAGCTGTCGTTGGCTCAACTTGAGATAGAAAGCCATTGAATTTAGCAATATTCACAATTCCCGAAGAGTATAATTAGTGTAAACACACAATACGTTATTGTCGCTTGAAGAAGCAACTTGATGACGTGTTCGAACGCCCACATCAAGTTCGCCAATGATATTGTCATGTGGATGATATCCATGAATCCGAAGAGTAGGATTTTCATGAACAACAACATTATCAAATAAATTAGTGTAATGTTCACCCAACTCGGGAGATGAAGCATTATCACTATCAAGATCAATAACTTGAATCTCAGCTTGATCATCATCGGAAGAAGTAGAAGCTCTATCAATAACAACTGGAGGAACAACTTGAGATTCTTCAGTTGTAGCATCTGGTTGAACTTCAACTACATTAGATCTTGAAGAGCTTGGAATGTTCAAATGTTCTTCAAAGTATGCTCTAACCAGATCTTCATCGATGTGTTCAGTCGAAGGAATAAAGGAATTAAATAAACTATCGTAATCAAACATCCAGTCTGGACCTTTCCCTTGAGGAGGAGTTGTGTACTTTTGACAGTCCACATGGTACCATTCTTCAACACAGCCAGATGTAAAATTAAATACTCTTTTCTTTGGAGACGCATATCCCAAGAAATATTCTTCGATAGCCTTTTCATCAAATTTACCTGATTCCTTCTTCAACATTGTACACGGACACCCAAATGGTTCCAGGTACTTTAAATTAGGTTTTCTATTATTTAATATTTCATAGCTTGTTTTCTTGAGTCGCTTTATTGTTAGAACCCGATTAAGTGTATAACAAGCTGTGTTCACTGCTTCATTCCAAAATTGAATAGGAAGCTTTGAATCAACAAGCATTGTTCGTGCAGCTTCAATCAGAGTTCTATTTTTCCTTTCAGCAACACCATTTTGTTGTGGTACATAAGGTGCACTATATTCTCGGTGAATTCCCTTTTGAATACAAAAGAAATCCAAAATAGTGTTTTTGAATTCAGTACCATTATCACTTCGGATTCTCCTCACCTTTTGTTTATACAGTGATTCTATCTTAGTAATAAGGTTTTGTACCAAAACAGGTGTTTGATCTTTTGAACTCATAAATAACACCCATGAATATCTTGAATAATCATCTGTCACAACCAGACAATACCAGTCTCCAGAAATACTCGCACGATTCACTGGACCAAACAAATCCATATGAAGTCGTTCAAGAGGAGAATTAATGGAATTCAATAACTTAGAAGGATGTGTCTTCTTCTTCTGCTTGCCCTTTTTGCATGCAACACAATGATCAGATAACTTAAAGTTCTTTAAAGAAACACCCTCAACTAAATTATTTGCCATTAAATAATTCATCTTTCTAACATGAATGTGACCCATTCTTCGATGCCATAGAATCGAGTCTTTCTCAGTTGCTTTCGAGACAAAACATGTTTCGATCGATGTTGATATCTTAGAACTCATGTTTAAGACATAAATATCATTTGATCGTGGTGATCGCATGACAACCATATCCTCGGGAATAATAAAACCCGGTTTCAAGATAAGACACTCTTTGTCAGTAAATATTGTAGTGTACTTTTTATCACAAATCTGCGATACACTCAATAAGTTATGATCAACCTTATCACCATAATTTACTTTTTCAAATGTAATATGACCATTTGAAACATCACCCTCTTGTGTGATCATGCCCCCAGAATTCCCAGCAAACGCTACATAACCCCCTTGAATATTTCTTACGTTGGTTAATAGGTTGAGATTTCCGGTAATATGATGAGAACATCCGCTATCCATGATCCAGTTTTCACCAGAAATAGTCTTGGATGAACCCTACACACAAACAAAAGTGATTAGTTCAAAAAGGCAGCCCAGGCCTCAGTCTTGGGCACCTTTTGGTTTTCTCTTTGATCATTAACTTTAACAATTTTCAATTGTTGTTCAGCCACTTGTGAATAAGTTACCGGCTTCTTAGAGTTTCGTCTTAAATAAGCTGCCTGAACAATGTTTGAATTCCTGTTTTGACATATAGGTTCAGTTGGAATGAATTTTGGTTTCACTTGACCGTGTGTCTCATTGATATGCAACACTTTCCGAGGATTCACATCAGAGAATAAAATATGATTATCATCAGCATATGACACAGGTCGTTTCAGAATCTCCTTAACCATTGGAATTGGTTTAGATTTGTCCTTGATAAAAGGATGAAGATTTTGAAAGTTCTGTTGATTACAATTCTTCACAACATGACCTTGTTGACCGCATAAAAAACACGTTCGCATGTACACATGATGACGTTTAGAAGAAATTGGAATAGATGGTTAATGATGACTCACATTTTTAGTCATGCTCTTAGCAAACTCATCAGATAATTCAGATTTCTTCTTTAGATAAAAATCTAAATTAGAACTGTTTGAAAAACTTTTTAGTGTATCTGTTCCAGTTGACTTAACAAAGTTAATCTTCTTTGCTTGTTTTAAAAATTGTTTTGCCTTAGTCAATGGATTAGATTGAACTGATGTTTTTGTTTGAGCATACACACGTTCAAGTTCTTGAATTTTTGAAGTTTCATTGACAAAAACACTCTCAATTAGCTCAGGCTTAATGATACTAATTGGAATATCTTTTTCAGTGAACATTGTGTCCAGTCCCTTTAACTTAAAAACTCTAGCAGCAGATGGCTTAGAACTAGAAGGATTAATGAAATGCATTAAATCCTCATCAGAAATTTTTGGTTTAACTGACTTCTTTGCCTTCATAGAGTTCACATTCTTTGAATTTTCCTTTTTCTCTTGAGGTTTGTGTGAACCATACACTGCTTCCTCAAATTCGTGAGGTTCGCACAGAATATGATTAGAACTGGGAATGTTCTTATTCTTGTGTATAATCTCTGGTTCAAACACATCCTCGATAATGACCTCGTCATTGTGTTCAACAAACACCTTTTTGCTTTGGACATGAGATTTTTGAGGAGCAACTTGGGGTTTAACAATTTCAGGTTTAACCACTTTAGGTTTTTCAGAAATCACAGATTCCTTTTGAATCAAATCCTCTTCTTTTCTTGCAAAATGATTAATTTTATAATCATTATGAAAAGGTGGTGGAATTTCAACAAAACCAATACCTTTCTTAGAATCTTTTTGTTTTCCAGAAACTTCAATAATTTCATTCAATAAAAATGAAGAATTTCGAAATTTACCCAACTTGTTCTTCAACTCAAGAACCTCATTCTCAAGCTCAGTTATCTTAGAACGATGTTTCAAAATTTCCTGAAACTTTTGGTCATTAATGGTCATTTTCACAAATAACTCGGCTTTGAGATCATGATTACTTGTCGACAATGCTTCAATCTTTTCTCGAGATTTCATTTGAGACTCAAGAGATTGTCGATAAGTGTCCTTAAAAGAAGCAATTTCTCTTATAAGATTATCATTTTGATTTTTTAAAGCATCTAACTTAGAGTTGTTAGATTCACAGTCAACACATGATGCTTTAACAAATGAAGTAGAAGAAATAGAATTACTAACCTCATTGATCTTAGCCATGCAAGCAAACATTGATTTAGAAGTCTTGTCAAAAGAATCGTCAGAATCAGATCCAGAATCATTATCTGAAGACATCACACTACCAGTAGCATCTTGACAATCTTCATGTAACCCAAACATAGCTAAATTTGCTTGAACATCATTGCAAAGTAGCCGTTGTGACCAATCTGTTCCGTCTGCTAACAATGCTTGTGTTGTAGAAGAAGATGGTTTCTTTTCAGCATCACTTCCTCGTGGTGAAGAAGCATTTTGACTTTGACCACGAGGTCCAGTGTAGTCTTTTCTTGGTTTGTCACATTCCTTTGCGAAATGCCCGAATTCTTGACAATTATAACACTTCACCTTTAATTTGTCAAAACCCAACTTCTTGTTTAACGCTGGAAGATCTTTTCCAGTTCTCTGCATGAATCTTTTAACTTTACGAACAATCATGGCCATATTCCATTTCAAATCCATGATCTCTAGATCATCCGGATCTATCTGATCATAATCCTCATCAGTTAACTCACTTGTGGCAATTTTACTACTCACCAAGTTTTCATATGAAGACATAAATGCCGTCAGAAAAGCAAAGTTTTGCTCAGCTTCCTTCATATTCACACTAGGTGGTGCAGCAAATGGATTGGTACTAGTAGAACTTCCAGAACCACCTGAATTACCAGCAGAGTAGAAACAAACTTTTGGATCATTAAATATAGCAGATTCTTTTTCACTTGCGGCATGAGTTAGAAAAGCAGTGATTGGTAAGATTGTTGAACTGAGAGGCATACTTCCACCGTAGAAAGCCGGATCTTGATTTTCTTTGGAAGATTTTTGACACTTAAGATCATATTCTCTAGCTTCGATCTTTTGTAGAAATTCAAGTGCTGTCAAATCTTCATTCAGAAAATAATCATTTTCTTTCAAAACCATGAGAAATGTTGAATAGGAACTAGGAAGCACACTCTTGATAGTGTCAATTTTATCTCTTTTAGAAATTTCCATTTTCATCTTGTCCATTTCAGCAATTAAGTGACTAAATCTTGTAGTCATCTCTTCAACTGTTTCTCCTTTCAATAAATTAAAGTTTTGAAATTGAAACTTGAGCATCACTTTCTTACTCTCAGCTGTGTTACCCATGCTTCTCATCCGCAGATGTTGAAACAAAGATGCACATCTCTTGATACTTCCAACTTGATGAAAAATATTCTCTGGTAAAGCCATAGTCAAAGTAGAATATGCTTTTATCTCGATTTCTAAAGCTTTCTTCTCTTCTTTTGAGTATTGAGAAACAGCTATAGGAGTATACCCAATAGTATCATCACCAATCATTGGTGCAACATAAACCTCATCAAGACAATATGAGCAGTCAGGATGAACAGATCCCAAATGTGCACGAAACCGAGGTTCTCATTTGGCAAAGTCACTAAACTTGATCAATCTTGGACATTTAGAATGTGATCCTATCTCGGTATCAAGTTGCAACATCTGTTGCATCAACATATTTTGAGACGCCAATGCATACATACCAGCCATATTTGAAAATAAACAAGTGTACAGTTATAGCGAACTACACACTGTGTTTAACGAATCAATGAACAAGGTTGAGCGAACTGTGAATAGCGTAGCGAATTGAGTCTTAACGAATCAAGTTTTAACGAATAAGGTGAGTATGTTAGCGAATCAAAAGTCAACCTAGCGAGTCAACTTAACGAATCACAAATAAAGTTAACGAATCACCCAAAAGGCGAAACAGATAACGAATGTGATGAAAGTTTAACGAATCACAAGTCAACCTAACGAACTGACCAAACGAATTGACCAAGTCAACTTAACGAATTGATCACACGAATTGACCAAGTCAACTTAACGAATTGATCACACGAATTGACCAAATCAACTTAACGAATTACTAAGAAGTGCTTAGCGAATTAAAATAACGAATCAGCTACAGTTGATAGCGAATCAACACTATAGCGAATTATACTATAACGAATCAGGTTGTTACAACCGTTTGTAACAAACTTGATTCCTTTCTACCACGTGGCAAAAAAGTTGTTAGAGCACAAATTCCAAGACAAACACGTGTCAAACGAATCAATTATCTAGTTAAAGAACTAGATGGCACGAATTGATTAACTCACACGAATCAGTTAGCGAACTGATTAGCGAATGGCAAGAACTGATAGCGAATCAAGTTAAAGACATAGCGAATCGTTTGAAACTTTATAACGAATCGCATTCATCTTCAAATCTTCAAACATTCAAGAACAATTTTCCAGAAATACGAAGATCAAACCCAGAAACTTATCAATTCCAGATTCGTAATACTCACTCAATTCTTAACCAAACTTAACAAATAATATACCAAAATCTTCGTAATCACAACGCGAATTCAACCCAACACATCTCGTAACCGATTATCACAATACACGAATCAATTTCAACCAAAACTAATCCCCTGTTTACGGACTCAAACCCCAAACCCAACTAACCCACCACCACCAATGTCTTACGATGGCACATGCTGCCTCAACTAATAATAATATTATTCCCCCTCCGGTCAGGTCAAACCAATGGCAGACCCCGAGGTCCCCAAAAAGTTCCGAGCCCTAGTCGAGTCAGCCGAGCGTAAGTTCGCCAAGGTCCGTGACACACCACCCTACACCAGCACTCCCAACCACTACTTCCCCAAGGTCTTCAAAGCCTACACCAAGCTATGGGACTTCCAGCAACGAAACCGGTCCAAGCTCGTCGAATCCGGTCTGCAACGGAAGCGTGGTGGGCCCATAACCCACAGGTCCCAGGTTCGAAACCTGGCTTTGATACCACTTGTTTGATCCCTTTTAAAATCGTTCTAATCAATATATATAATAACTTAGATCTAATCCAGATCTATATGTTAATATTAATTATCCGGATCTAGCTCTCTAATACGTTAGTTTGATTGCTATTAGTATGTAGTATATATTATCAGTATGTTTATTGTGAAGCTTGAGAGATAGAGAGAGAATACTTTAAATCATTCTGAATAATATTAATTCTCTCAAAACTTCCACCCTTACAAGTGAATAGTGGTTCACTATTTATAGAAGACGATCTGGTTCGCTAACATCCCCTAGCGAACCAGCATTCTCTTCGTTAACTTAACGAACCTCCCCCTAATTCATTAACATCCCCTAACGAATCAGGAGGGAATACATTATAATGTACTAGTTCAACATCCCTAGCGAACTAGACTTAACCTTAACGAACTAGTCTTAATTCGCTAACATTTTAGCGAACTAGACTCAAACATAACGAATTAGATAAATAAACATTTAAATATTACATTTAAATATAAAATAAACATTAATGATAATTACAAAGACTCGAGACGCAAAACCGTGCACTAACAAATTCAAAGTTTAAGCGCCTTTTGGTTGTTAATTGGGGGATACGGGTCGAACGGCGGATCATTGGGTTAAGTTTTTGGGATTGAAATTTGATGAATGTTACAATATTCACAACTTTTTGGAAATTTCGTCCCGAAATTAAAGAAGAAAGAAAAGAAAAAAAATACCATATTAAAAAGTAGGAAAACAAAATCAAGATTTATATAAATAAATAATAACATAAAACTTCGAATGGTCAGTTTAACGCTACAAATGGAAGATATAATAAGGATACTTATATATAGAATGTACCAGCGGCGTATCCATCATGCCCTTATAACATCTATATTGTACCATTACCAAAATCACCCTAGGTTCCGAGTTATGACACACAACCGTATTCACCATGAGTTCCATGCGTGGATTTTGATAATTATGCATGCACTCATAATTATTTAGATCGTCGCATGATGCACATGGTTCGTCCCGTTGTGCGAGTTCGAAAACAAGGTAAAAGAAAACTGTTTTTTAAGTTGATAATTAAAGGAATTATTTGGTAAAGAGTGATGAAACAAAATAAATTTGTGGACTTTGACGACCATAAATAACTAGTAAACAAATTTGCAAAATATAACGGAATTGTTAAGTTAATCAACAAAAGTAATAACAACAATGTGAAATAAATAGGTAGAGTAAACTTTGAAATTATATAACTATCTTACACATTCGTTGTATTTGAAATACTTGAGGTGAAAACAAAATTCCAAAATAAGTCAACAAAACACATGATTAAAGAACATAATACTAGATGAGGCTTTGAATCAAAGTTATAAAATCAGATAAGATGATAAAAGAGTAGCGTTAGAATGTGGTGAGTTTGGAGGGTTTGGGTAGCCATGTATTAAAATATCGAAATAAAATTTGTACATGTAACTCCTATTAGATAACTATGTACAACACATGTTCATAGTCCTAGTTTTCAAAACATTTGTAGAAATCAGTCATAGGCAGTTTATGATACAAGTACGGTACTATTAGATACATCACCATGCACATAGTCCCGGTAAATAACCGGTCATAGACCACTTAAATCATGATAATAAATTGTGTAACAATAAATAGTGCAATAAACGACAAGATAGGAATAACTGACTTTAGATCTAATGTATTAACTTCATTAAATCTCCGAGTTTTGGATGGGTTGAGCTTGGATTGGTTGAAGTTGATTTACCTAGGCTTGGTAAGCTTGATATTGAGTGGGTTCAGTTGGCTAGGATTGAATTTGGTTCATGTATGCGAGTCTTGGGCATGCATTGCGATAATGGCTAGGGTCTACACAATTGTGACAATCTCTAATAGTTAAGGGTGCATGAGTAAACGGTTGAGCATATGGTAAGGGTTGGGTAAGAGATGAGGTAAATGGTTGCATCATGAGTTGGTTGTGTTCACGGCATTTGGTAAAGAGGTGACCAAATCGATCGCAATGGATGCATTGACGACACTTGAGGTTAAGCGAATGGTGAAATTTACACGTATCACATAATGGGTGGGGTCCTTTGTAGGGCTTTTGGTGGCTTGGGTTTGCGATTGGGCCAAGACATAGTTTTGGGCATTGGACTTTCCTTTATTGTTGCGGTAATGGGGAGAGTTGTTGTTGTGCTTGAAGGATTCAGGCTTAGAAGACTCGAGTTTGGAATATTCGGGCTGGGGTTCTTTGGTTGACTCAGATGCAGGATTATCATTGGGCTCAACTTCAAAGTTCTAAAACAATTCACATCATAAACCGAATTAATCAAACCAATTGACGTAAACATGGTTAACCACCCAACCCACTATCTCTTACAGTCCTATACTCTTGTATGATTGTTTTAAAATGCTATGTAATATATACAAATGTCAAATGGTGAAATTGAGAACTACGATACTAAATTATCTACCATCTGAACATGTAAATCATCTTATCTAAACATGCCAAATATTATATTTTCTCAAATCATTGTTTAAGAGTATTCTAAAATCTAAATTATCATCTAAATGATAATTCTGAAACATAAAGGAGGGAATTGTGATTTACCTGATAATAAGCAGCAAAGGAGCAGGTTCATGAGATCTGAGCATGCGACTGATGAGTGATGGTTATTGTGATGGGGGTTCGTCAGATTTGGGTGCCGGCAGTGGTGGTGGCGGCGGCCGTGGAGAGGGGCAATAATAGTATTCTCTACTCGATATCTATAGAAGTTCGTGAGATTTCGATTGCCGACAACGGCCCTGGAGAGGGGGATGGATGATGGAGTTCATGAGGTTTCGATTGCCGGCAGCGGCCATGGAGAGGGGGGTGGATGATGGAGTTGGGAGAGTTTTGTGATTTAGGGTTTAGAAAGGAATAAAAAATAGGAGATCCGAATAACATAAACAGGGTGCGTAATGACCCATGTAGGATTCATATTTAAAAAAATGGGTTAAAAAGTATGAGAATGGATGAGAGTGTGACAAGTGGCATTAAGTAGTAGTCATTTATTAGAATAGGAAGATTATAACCAAGTAGGGTTTAATTTATGAGAGTTATTGTATTAGAGTTTCTGAGTTATAATAAAAGTCAGTTTTACATTATATTGTGTGTTCCTTATTTTGTAATTTGTGTTCTTGATATCTATTTAATCCTTGAGGTTGATTCTCTAAATGGTCAAAAACATCATCCAACACCAATAAACCAAATTATTCTCAAACCCACAAGGATGATCATACCCAAAGAAATTAAAATGACACCAACGTCAAGTTAGATTTTGATACTCTAGAGGAACTACTTTGCCCAATTAGTAGAGATAAAGCCATGGCTTAAAGCTGACCATCATCATCTATCTCTACAACAATTAAAATGACTATCAATGCGCACTTCTAAAGCCTGGAAGTAAGAATTGACCGTTTGAGACAAATTACAAATCGAGAGCGATTTTGCTTTCCGCTTGATCTAAAGCACTTGTCACGTTCATCGACAAAGGATCACACTCTATTTTAACAAAGAAAAAAATACAATCCGTGCGGAGTATCACAACTACTAGTAGTTTCGTGTTCTTTTTAATACTTGTAACTTTTAATAGTTTATATTTTTGTGTGTTGTTTAATTATTTGATTAGTATTATAATGAAAAAATATATACATTCATATAAGTAAAAAACAATTATTAAAAAACTGATTACACATGATTTAACAAAGTTAAAACCACTGCACCTTGTGAAAAGGGTGATTACTCTTAGTTAAATCCACAAAACATAGTCGTATATTGAAAAAATCATCGGGCGTTTTTGATTCAGGCGAATGCGGATCGACCGACTGAGTAATTGGTTAAGGTGGTTAAATGAAATGATTATGAGTTCTTAATATCTATCTTATCATATTTTATCTAGCTACACATACAATATTCAACAATAATTCCACATCATTCACAATTCATGGACCAATTGGCCACATCAAGTCAATATTAGGGTTTATGAATATATCTGCCCGCAAGAATGGCAGCATCCATAACAGCACTAATGGTGGTGGTGACGTCATCAACATCACATGTGTTGCCCTTAAATGTCTTGCTTCCTGCTTTCTTGAACCTTTCTACACATCCCAGCAAACCCTGGTTGCAAACCTCACTCAAATAGTTATCTACAAAAAATAAAACAAGGAAAAACTAAACTTACAAATGAGTTAAATTTTGTCCTGGTTAGTTTATTTCTCAGTTTTGGAATATTCAAAGTATAAGATTAGTTTTAAAAATAGTTGAGAGTAAAAGTGCATGGGTGATACCTATTTGATTACCGAACCCTTTTAACCAAATACATTAATATGCCATATAGCTAAGACAATATAATAGTATATTGAATTTGTTAGACATTTTAAATTACTAAATTATATTGGCATATATAATTGAGTTATTAAAAAGTTAAATTATTTTTCGAGGCGAGTTTAGGATTACATGCATTTCAGGTGTTGAGCATTATAACCAGTAATTTTCAAACACATACGATTGTAGATTGTAAAAGTATAGTGTTGATTTATTCTTTCATAACTTTCTTTTCATGTCACTCATGTTTCTATATAGTGTTGTTACACTACATAGAAATTCAAAAACGGGGTTCCAATAATTTATACATTAATATCTTTATTGTGAAATAACTTTATTTTGATATTTGACTTGGTTGCACGCATTATCGTAGTAATCGCTAGTTGGCCAGTAGAGACTACCGATTAATTAGGGATTAACCAGGATTAATTGGTATTATCGGGATTAATCAAGGGCGTCAAACCAGGATTTTACAACTATGATTGCAGGTGACTCTTAATCTAATTAAAATTCGTCACACATATGATGGCCTAGATAGGAAGCTAGGTGACATTAACATCTCAACCACCAAAACACAATAAAAACGAGTTTGGTGGATTTATTTATTGCTTTTGGTCGCATCTCACCCTCAAAGTAACAGACCAAAAGAAAATATTTTTCTTTATATGTAATCTTACATTAAATTAAGATATTTAGTATTGTAAAAATAAAATACATACACAGAAAGCATACACGTTACACGTACATGAGATAAAAGTTAATGATTATTCTCACGGATTTTTTTATTTTTTTTTAATTTCAGAATTTAAAAGGGTAATAAAGATTCAAGTTATATTTAAATATATTTTTAGTTTCTAGATTTTTTACATATCTATTAATTTCTTGTTAGAATAAAAACAAACAAATAGCAATAATTGCTTGAATTATTGAATGTAATGTCCATCATGTGAACCATTTATCAGAAAACTTGTATCATACTATCATGTAAAAGGACCTCCTCGATCTCAAACATATACCATATACTATTGTCTAGGTAAAAATATACGTATGCTCCAAAGAATCAAATATAAATGATACTAAAATCTTAAAACGACTGAACCTGTAAATCGATTATGTATGAATTATATACCTAGGCTATAAAAAGGCATGCCACTAAACCCGAAGATGCCACCGATCAAAAGAGAATATACAGAATTTTATTTCCAAATTCACATACTATAAGACATTTACTTTTTAACGAACATCTAACAAAACTTAACACTAAATTCGATAGTGGTTATTTAAAATAGTTATTTAAAGTAATAAAAAGAGTGTGACAATACTTACTATTGTTGGCTAAAATGCAGGCATCATGCTTCATACAACATGCATCAAGTTCATCACAAGGTTTCTCTCCTGGGCATCCACTGTATAATATCCCACAGTACTTTCCATATCTTAACAATGGTGGCACTGTCAGTATATAAAATACATGAACTATTTCAGTTTCCAAAAGTAAAAAAAAATATTAAATTTACTTTATGTACCTTTGCAGAATGATGATTCACATTTGTTGCTGCATTCTTTAGACTAAATGTTCAAAATTAAATGTCATTACATATGAACTAATGTTACAAAATATATTCATAAATAAAAATGAAGCTTACCAAACTGATGCTTGTATCTGCACCAACATTAACTCTAAGGGCAAAAAGGGAAATAGTAGAAAAATGGAGGGTGAAAATGGAAATCAGGAGAAGGATGGGTGAAACCATTGAAGAAGCAGATAGAACTGAAAGATGAAGCGTGGTTTTGCTTAAAAGCTCTTACTTATAGGGAGAGATGGTTGGACGATTGGGGGGGGGGGGTAGGGTAGGTGGGGTAAAAAGCTCACTAAAAGTATTTGGTTTTCCTTTCCTATAGTAAGGACTCTCGTGACAGTATTTTGGATATGTAGCGTCATCAGTGGCGGACCCAGGATTTTTTGCCAATGGGGTCCCATATTTTCGGTGTTCAAATTTTTCGGGTCGGTCGTTGTTCAGGTCGGGTCGAGGCGAAGAACATAATAAAAAACAATATCATAATAAAACTTTCTTTTCAATCATCACTACCTGAACGGGTCAAAATGGGTCGGGTTGACACATAAACACTTTGTTTTCCCTTAAACATTTTTGAGATAGAACCTAGATCCACCCTTTCATAAGCATGTGTTGAAAACCATTAACTTAAACTAGTGAAAAATAAAACTGATATTTTAAAGTGTTTGAATGTTTCTAAAGAAAACCATGCATAAAGTTGAAAACAATGATATGTATTTTAGAGGTGTTTGAATGTTTCCAAAGTTATCATTGCAACATTAGCAATCAAATGATTGATTAACACTAAAAATTAACACAAAAAACCAAAAACTGAGCCTTGTAAGACTTGAACCCATGACCTTTCAAAGATAAAACAAGGGACTTTCCACCAGACCACATTAACATTAATAGTATGGGTTCCAAGTATTAAATCTTATGGGGTCCTCAAAAAATTTAATATACCGCTTCTAATAAATTTTTAAAAAACATTGGTGTCCCGGGACCCCAATCCACACTATGTGGGTCCGCCCCTGAGCGTCATGTGTGTAGTTTACATGTCTTACCTCACTGACAACTTGTTAAGGATTTGGAATTGGGACTTGTATATTATTTACTTATTTATATATAATAGTATAGGAGGTAGTTCAGTTATAAAGACCTTTAAGGATTTTAAGTTTAATAAACGAGGATATTGGTTACAATGGCTATTCCAAGCTTCTTGCAGATTTTTGACAAGCCACGAATACTTACCAAGTCATAAAATACAAATGTAATATTCAAAACATGCATATATTGTCAATGCAAATCCTAACTCACATATATATGGACCATGATCAGCTTAGAGATTAAGGTATATGTGATTTTATAATGGTAAACTAGAGATATTTGCCAATATAGGAAATATTAATGAAACTGACAAAATAGCAAAACTCGTCCTTTACGTGACACATTTTTTCAGTGGTTGTCCTTTACCTTTAAAAATGTCAGATTACATAATTAATGTTTAAAAAAGTTTGCAAGTTTCGTCCTTTCCATTAATGAGAGTTAGTTTCTTTGGTTATATGTTGTCATGGCCTTGCATATAAGGATAGTTATGTCTTTTTCCTTTTTTTTTTTACCTCTTTTGGGACTATTTGTGCAATTAACTAAAGTTGACTCAAGATAATTAAATGGTTAAAAAATAATGTGTGTGTGTATATATATACTAGTTTTAAAGCCCGTGTAACATACGGGATTATCCAAATTATAAAATTACAAGTAAAGAAAATAATTATATAACGTATATGAAAAAAATGTATCACATATATGATTGTGTCTATAATATGTGTATAAAAATTGATTTTATTTATATCACAAAATGATTTTTAAATAAACTTAATAAAAAAATCCACGTTCAAAAACGTACCCGAGAACGCTCTTTTATTGAAACTTTCATTGTCAGTATCATATATGTATAATTGAAAGAATGCAGACTTCTCTTACAATAGTAGTTCTGACCATTCAGCATAAATACTGAAGGAGCGTTACATTTATTGATATATTTATAAATTTGCAACCCATAGAAGGAAACGATAACATTAAATTATAATGACGGGTGTTCTTCAAGAACTATGTTTGATTGAGATAAACCATGAAAAAGATTATAAAAAATAACATGTTAACCCATTTAATTTTGTAAATATTTTGTTTCATTTGAGCATAGTGATGCATGACATACTTCTCATACAATGTTCTGATCACCATTGAAGAAAAAATTAATGTTGAAACAAATGCTTGATATTTGATATAAGTTAGAATCATTGATAGGCCCACGGATGACATATCGTAAATGTACGTTCACAATCTATTCCTAAATAATAATAGTCGAGGGAAAATAGCCAATTTACCAAATCCCGAATCTTTTGATTTTTTCCAAAAATGTTCTTGAAAATAAATTTGAAACCCAAGTGATGTTTAAAATTCTAATGTTCATACGTTTGACATTTCAAGTCAACACTTTGAACCCGTAACAAATTTGATGATAAATCTATTTGCATTTTCAAACTTTAAAAATACTTAGATTTCTCATTTTTGATCAATAACAAATTTTGACCCAGATGTAGTTAACATGTACAAAACAATCTATTTACCAATTTTTTACTGTAAAACCAAATTAGGTTCGACAAAACCCGAAACAATCCTTGATGAAAAACCAAGATTTTAAACATGATTTGTTATATATGAAAGTGATTGTTATATATTTACTAAATTAACCAAAAAATATATTAATAGATTTAATGCATATATTTAAAATTTATAAATTTATATGATAATTTACAATGATAATAATAATAATAGATAAATGAATTGATTTTAAAAAAAATGGATAAGATTTTAAACACAGATTTATGATTTAATAATTAAAAAAATATTTTGTAAAATGAGAGTATGTTCGAGTTTTGTTTTTCTTTATAATTTTCAACAATACTCCTAGTAAAATATTTGATGATAACATCTGAAATTATATATTTTTTTCAATCTTTAACAAATATGGTTTTTGTTAATTTTTGGATTTCAACAATTATTTTGAAATATATAGTAAAATAATATGTTAATATTTATTTTTATAAAAATGTATAAAATGTATATATATATTATAAATAAAATATAAAAGAAAAGTGAATATAGACATGTATTAGGGTCAATTAAGATCTCAGTTTTTGAAGGGAAAAGAGTTGTGAGGCTTAACCATATACTGACACATGTCACAATTATTTTACTTTATTAGATTACGTAGATGTGTATGTTTGATTCTGTTGAGAACCACTTTGAGTTTTAAGAAATCGAAAAAACTCAACATTACAATTTTTTTTTTGAATTTCTTTTTACACATATGTAATATGTAGGTGTAAGTAACGTAAAAAAAATTACAGTATTTGTTTAGACATCGAAACGATTTATTACACATGTGTAACTAACATTTAAACTTGTGTAATTATCAAAAAACTTTATTCTCTCTCCTGATTAATTTTTTAATCAGATTTATTCTTAGTCACATATTTAATATTCATTTAATTGATTGTCTGGTCCATATTGAGTTCTTAAAGTTCTTACAACTCATCAAGTTTTCAAAATTAAGATCCTACCCCTATATATATATATATATATATATATACTTATACTTAATTATAAAACCTATATGTGTTCCGACTTAACCTAATATAACTATGGTAAACAAATAATATTTTCCCACATCTAAACAAACCGATCATCACTAAACTTTCAAATCAAGTTTTCATTCAATTTACAAGTATCTATAATATATATACACGAAAGTTCAAAAATCATACGTGTCGCGATGTGGTCGCACCCCCCCTATGGAAGCCACCAGATTGCATGATTTTTAAATGGAGATTTCTCATGCATTTGACCCGAATTTACGTGTATGGGTCTTACCAAACCCAGACAGTCATTAAACGGGTTACAACATCTCATTAAATTAAAAATTAATCTCATCAAATATTTGATATGAAAATTCTATTAAATAGGGATATACTAATAATATATATATATTTTAAAAGATATGATTTATAATTAAGAAACAATTTTATATTAAAAAAATGCGGGTCATGAGTTTTACCAAACCCATATAACTTTTAAACCAGGTTATAACATCTAATTGATTTGTGAAACAATTTTTATCATCAAATCCTAAATATATAATTATTAACTTCCTTACAATACATAAAATTAAAATCAAATATATATATATATATATATATATATATATATATATATATATATATATATATATATATATATATATATATATATAAACATATAGGAAGGACGATATGGTAATTTTTCCAGAAACTCATAATTTTAAGAGATACAAGTGGTTAATGCTAATGCTGTGAGAAACCCAATGAAATTTTGAAATCCCTCCCATATCTGCTTGCTTCTTTATGTCAGCTAAGCATTTTTAAAATTCAGATATAGACAACAATTACCTCTTTTCTCTCAAATGGCGAGAAATGCATACGGTGGTGCGTCGTCTCTCTTGATGCAAAGTGAAGTAGAAACCTCAAACAATCAAACGATTTGTTGCCTCTGGTGAGTAATAACTCATATTAAACGATGAAACTTGCAATTAAAAATGTTGTTGATTGTGAAATCGTTTCCATATTTCATGATTTGTGTAGCCTTGCGATGGCTTTCAAGACTAAATGCTCTGGTGGTTGACCACCTTAACCTGTGTTATCGCACATATAACCTTCCTCCTCATCAAATGTAATGTGTTGGGTTTATCTATATTAGAAATTTATCTATAATATTTTAGTGATTAATACTGATTACTCCTAACTCTATCCAGTTTTAAGCTTTTTAACATTTAATTTTTGTTTCATTTTTCAGAAATTCAGATAATACAAGACTCCGAGAAGAGGATAGCAACGATTTAGGTGATCATAGTGATCCAACTTACACCAAATCTGGACTATAAATCAATCGGATCTTCTGAAAAAGGTATAATTACATTTGTGGTTGTGTTTCTGCCTTTTACTTAACTACATTTATTTATAAGTTCATGTTGTTTTATCATGATCGATCCATTTTTAATCTATTTTATTCCGTTTGCTCAACTACTTGCTATCATGATTAGGTAATTGCTATTGAATGTGGTGGAACCTTTGAAGATTGATGGGGCTGCGATGGTTAGGGGTACGGCTGTGAAACCAACTTTCCGTCCAGGGTATGTTTAGGTTAGTTTTAGTTCTTTAACCTTTGCTTTCTGTTTGATATCAATTTCCTTTGCTTTCATCGTGTCCAGTTAGTTTCGGTGTGCCATGACACTTGCTACCGGAAACACGATGAGATTTAAACATTTGTCCCAGGTACTTTGTTAATTTCTAATTTTCTACTCTATTTGAAGGGTTTTTAAATTTGGGGATATATTATATATACTCACTATGCTATATTGTACTTTGTTAATTTTTACTATATTTCAAGATTGATATATAGTAAAGGTTTTTATATGTGAAATTCAAATCGGTGAATATGAATGTCTTTATAAAACGAAAAAGGGTATATACAAAAGAGAATGTAAATGCAACAAAATTTAAGTTTAAATTGGGTGGTTTGACATCAAAAGTCAAACTGACAATTTTGTGTGAGTCGTCTCTTTAGCATTGGAAGGTGTTTAAGAGTATGGTATAAAATTTGTAACTTTGACCACAAAAGTTAACAAACTGATGCTTGTCTTTATCCTATGGCAATATAAGCTAATAATTTGTTTCATAAATTAACACCATGCTTGTCCAGTTTTCCTATTTTATATTTTAGTGAAAATTTTAGACAACTACCAGAAAATTGAAACAAATGATATTAGTATGAAAAATGAAGGGGTTGACCCGAAACTTGATAAGTCAAACTGCATCTTTTACCAAAAAATGATAGTATATCTACAAGATTATCTTTAATTTAGCAATCAGCAGGCCCAGACAAAGACAATTGTGGTTTGTAGAGATCCTACATTAAAGCATTAATAAAAACTCAGTTGCAATCAAATGAATACAAGAGTTACATGCGAAAGAAAGCACATTTGATGGACATCCCGATTGCCCAAAACTCGAGAAACAAATCCCAATCGTAAACAAGTCCCAATCGTTGCAGTTTCTTGAAAGATTTTGAAGGTTGTAATGACAATCTAGCCTTACTTTGATAGATTTTGCAGGTTTATTTGGTTTAATTTCTTTAACTTTGTTTATAACTTGTTTACGATTTGAAAGTTGTTTCACAGCTACAAGATTATATCCACGTTTTAGATTTAGAAGACAGACACGCTAATGCATTGAGGAAACCTATCTAGGATCCGTTATCCACCTCTTTATTGGTATTTTATCTATTTTTACGTTAAGTTATCCATAGTTATCAAATGTGTTAGGCGCATTCAAGGCACAAAGGCCTCTCCGAGGGCGTAGGCGCAAGGCAAATAAAAAAAGCGTGGGCCTTGAATAGTTCAAGCCATAATCCTCTAACATAAACTATTTATCTTTATAGCTAATTGTATGATTATTTTTTTATTGATTAGGTTCAATGTAACATCCCGTTTTCTCGTTTCGGTTAATAAATAAAATATGAGTTACTATGAGTTGGGCTTGTGTTGGGTTAAATAGATATGAGTTATGGAGTTGGGTTAGAAGGAAAGGAATAAAGACCATGGGCTTAAGCCCATGACCTATCATATGTAAAAAATAATTACTCCATAATCCATTCATTTCACATATTCCATACACCATCATAAACACACACTTAAGCTATCTCTCTCTAGTTCTCTCTTTATCTTAGCCGAACCCAAGACGAAAACCGAGCATCGACACGAGGTAATGATAGTATGATATTGTATGAATCCAAACCCGCTAGATCTAGTCGCGAAACGACGAGCCGCACCCTAAACCGTTAAAGTCACGAGATCCGGATGGAATCAGGTATAAACCGATCAAAGTATGAGCTTAGGGGTCACCCTAACTCAGATTTGGATCGAGCGAGACGAAAAACGGTGAAAACGGTGTAAAATGCGGTAAAATACGTTTTCCCGGCCACCGCCCGGTTTGCCAGCACGACAGCGCTGGAAAGGAGGCGTAAGAGGAATCAGATGTCAGAGAATGTTTTTGACATTCTCTGACCTAACCCAAATTCGTTAACGGAAACTTAACGAACGAGTTGTAATTCGTTAGACGGGAAATGACGAACTAGGAAGTAACTCGTTAAGGAAGAATAGTGAATTAGCTTAATTCATTAAGCAATTCGTTAGGCAGTTCGTTATGGGGGAATGATGAATGAACCCTCATTCGTTAGAAAGGTCGTTCGTTATGATGACCTGTTCGTTATAAGGTCCAATTCGTTATGAGGACTGGTTCATTATAAGTTTTAATTTGTTATGAGGACTGGTTCATTATAAGGTCCAAGTTATAATAGTCAGTTCTTTATGAAGTAACGAATGGGTTCATTCGTTATGAACCCCATGCGTTAAGGGACTGGGACGAATTGGAAGTTTGAAAGAATGACAGAAATGTCCATGGACTTATAATAAAATGGATTATTTACAAAGAAGCCCTCGAACTTTTGAGTTAGCAAATAAAATAATAAATTATAATTGTAATGGAAAATGTGTTAAGACAGTTAATGGAAATAAAAATTTTCCAAGCTGGCCTGGCAGGTCGACCCCAGCCAGGGGCTCTGCCGCTTGAACCCTGCTAGGGGCTGCCGCCCCTAGAACCCTGCTGCCCCCAGACCCCCGTTCGTTGAGGGTTATAACTAAACTAGAAACGCGATATGGGTAGTGATAGTTAATTAATACATTTAATTGTTATACAGTTAGTCGTGCACATCTAAAGAAAGGAATAACCGTAAACTGTGAACGTAACCGCATTCAGGTGAGTTTTTAGCCCCATTCCTTGTTATGTTTTCGAGGCTATGTGCATACTCGATGTGGTAGTTAATACACTTACCTTAAATGGTAAGTGTATACCTTGTATGATCCATGTACGAATGAATGCTTGACGGAGAATGAACGATCTTAGGATATTTCATGTTCGCCAGGTGGTAGATTAAATATATGATTGCTATATATGATGTATGAATCATGTATGTTATGTTATGTATGAATGATTGATAGTACGTGAACGATCTTCGGATATTGCACGTATTGTTAAGGAAAGTACGTAAAGAAAGGTATGGCATGGTTGCACGGAATAAAGGGACCAGACCCTAATAATATCTGTGAGGATAGGGACCAGACTCTAATAATATCTGTGAGGATATGGACCAGACCCTTGGACCAGACCCTTATAATATTTGTGAGGTTATAGGGTGGAAGGCTCTTAAAGTAGTATGGATAGTTTTGTATGTACTATGAAGGTAAAGAAAGTATGAAGAATGAATGTATGAACGTATGTAAGAAAGTAATGTGAACAGGTTAAGTATGAATGGTGTACACACCTTCGGGCATGTGTGCAAGTATATGAACTAATTGTATGCTGTATGATTAACTATAACTCACTCAACGTAGCTGACTTTTAGTATGCACACAGGTAAATAGATTGCAACAGCTAGCTTGAGGGGGGGGGGACACATGGCAGGATTGGAAGAGGCTGGTATCTGAAGATCTGTCTTGATGTTTAAATAAGACATTTTAAATTACGTTTTAAAGACAAGTTATGAATGTTTTGAAATGAATGTTTGAAGTTTTATTTATTCCGCTAAAGTTTTAATTAACTCTGATATTTAGAACTGTTTTATGAGTAAATCCAACGCTAAAGTAGGGCACCGGTAACGGGGCCTTACAAGTTGGTATCAGAGCATAAGTTCGAGAGAATTAAGCATCCTACATGCTTAGACTCGAACAGAGAATGAGATTTAAGTAAGAAAAGAAAGAAGATGCCAGTTCAAGAAAGTCATGTGTCACTCAAGTAAGATAAGTAAAGGTAAAGTATGTGGTTAATTTCACATGTAAAGTAGAATTGTGAATGAATGCTAGCTTAATTGCTAGAGAACGAGGTATGATGTTAGCTTAATTGCTAAATAAAGAATGTATGACACTACGTGAATTTTGGCTTTTGGCCACACACATGCTCTGGGCGGTTTGCCACACCTCAGTCTAAATGTGTGGCTAAAGGTCGCTTTCGTCACACATTTGTTATTCGTGTGACTAAAAACGCACATGTTAGAACTAATAACAAACATGTTAGAACCTTTAGCCACATATATTCGTGTGACAAAAAACACACATGCTGGAACCTTTAGCCACTCTTATTCAATTTGTGTGACAAAAAACGCAGCTGTTAGCCACATTTTCACAAAAAATGTGATATTTATAGGCACACTTAATAAACTGTGGCCAAATATTATCTATGCTTACAGTAATTTGTTAATGATGTGGCTAAACCTAATATATATGGCCACACTTACGGGTATATGTGACCATAGAGTATTGTTTGTTAGCCACTTATAAGTTTTATGTGTAGCTAAAAGTTAACGGTGACATTAAGACAAAGCGTGTGATCATTAGTAATTAATGATCACACTTTAATTGTTTCATATGTGGCTAAAAATTAATAAATACGGTCACACTTAAAGGTTTATGTGACCATATAACATTGTTTGTTAGCCACTTATAATATTTGATGTGTGGCTAAAAACTAATAGTGACAGCAAAACAACAAATGTGACTATTATTAGTTAATGGCCACACTTTATGCTTCATGTGGCCATCATCTTCACCTCCTCCCAATTACAAACCTAATTCATAAACATCGATTGAAACTCAATACTCTTCTTCATCACTTTTCTTCTTTCTCCAAATTTCATCAACCATCATGAGATCAAATCTAACGGGGGTTTTAAACATGATTAATTAGAACCCCAGAGATGTGATAAACATGTTAGGGTTTGAGTTATGTTGAGAACAGTTGGCTGACAGATTCGTTCTCGTTTATTGATTGGTCTGTAACTCGATGTTAAACAATTATTATTGATCGATTCTTGATTTTCGAATATAGTATTCTGAGTCTAGTTTCAAGAAAGGTAAATTTTGTAATTTTTGGATGAGTGTTGAATACCTTTTATGATTTTACAAAAACATATGTCAAAGCTGATACGGGGAGTTATATTCTGGTCCATTTATCAGACACCATAACTCCCTAATGACAAACCCAAACGGGTTGGTTCCACTTCTGGAACTTATTATTATGAGTTTAAAATATAACCCAATTGGTCTTACACAATTTGGTTTAATGAGTTGATAGAACCATTAAATTTGTTTTTGTTGCGCAATATGCTGAACTGTTAGTATCTATCTGTAATGGTTGAATTATTTTGAGTTTTCTATACTTGAGAAAAATATAATAAAAATTGTTTGAGAAACCTGATTCATATGTCATACTGTTTAAAATTTTGTAGAATTTATCCTTAATCTTTTCTTTGTTAATAAAATCAGTTTGTACATGCCAGAATCTGTCTCGTGAACTGAATGATCATAAGTTAAGTTGTATGATGAATATTTGGTTGCTTTGCCATGATATGATGTGTGGATACATGTTTGGACTTTCGGTACTATTGACATTACTTATTATCACCAACGATTCATTGGGTCAAGTTTGTGTTTGTGTGTGAGTTCATACGTGGGTCTTAGAGTCATGTGTTGTTAAACATACTCTCATAACTTAAAACACTTGTACTAGGTAAAGCTAGCGAGTCAAATGCATTCATTTGGTTTTGAGAAAACTCTGTTACACGCGACACCAGGCTTTGGATTGAAAACACGGACATACTTGCATACTGGTTTTGAAAACACTAAACATTTGCCTATACTTGTTTTCTGGATTGAAAACACAAAACGTTTTGAAGTATTGGTTATGTAACCTGCTGAAACGGGCAAAAACGAGCTGAGCTGCTGATTTTTTATTGCTGAATTGCTGCAAAACTGGTTAAAACGCGTTGAAACGATCTGTTAAGTGCTGAAACGAGCTGTTAAGTGCTTAAACGGACTAAAAAATCGCTGAAACGAGCTATTTAATATGATGTTTGCTGTAAAAACGAGCTGTTACGTGCTGAAACGAACTGAAAACTTGCTGAAACGAGCTGTTTAACATGTTGTTTGCTGTTAAAACGAGCTGTTAAGTGCTGAAACGAACTGAAATATCGCTGAAACGAGCTGTTTAGCATGTTGTTTGCTGTAAAAATGAGCCGTTAAGTGGTGAAACGAACTGGACTGGAACATGAACTTTAATGATAAAACTAAAACATTTCCTCCATTGTCCTTGTTCGAAAAAAAAGACTCAAAACCCGCTTTGACCCGTTCCGACCTTGACCCATTTTGACCCGGACCCGTTATGACCCGAACCTTTTGACCCTGACCCATTCCAACCCGAACCATAACAACCTTTTTTTAGTTGACCCGTTCCAACCCTGACACGCTTCAACCCTAACCCGTTCCGACCCATAACCCGTTTCAACCCAACCCAACCCAACCCATTTGCCACCCCTATGTTTAATGTATATCGACGGGTTATGCGAGTTGTACCTCTTAAGACACAATTTAAAATTATATGCATAATGGGCCATTAGAGATTTCAGGGCCCAATATGGCCCATTAGGACATGTATGACTTGGTTTTATCTATTATGGTCTAATATGACTCCCTATAACACGATATAACCCTTAAATATCTAATGTTCCATATCACATGCCATAATAGGCCACTAAGAGATTTCAAGCCCTAATATGGCCCATTAGAGCGACTATGACATGAAAAAGGCTATAATGGGCCACTAACACCAACAAGTCACAATAAGACCTATTGATGAAAGTATCACATGTTATCGGCCATTAACATCTAACTATGACTAACGACATTCCTATACAACCTTCTTAGAGCAACTATGATGTGATAAAGGCTATAATGGGCCACAAACACCAGTTAAGGTCCAATAAGGCCCATTGATGAAAGTATGACATATTATTGGGCATAACCAAACTATGACTCACTAAACTCATATTCAACCCTTTTAGAGCAACTATGATATGATAGAGACTACAATGGGTCACTAACAATAATTAAAGCCCAAGACGGCCCATTAATGCAAAGCATGACGGCCAACTATGACTCACTACACTCCTATACAACCTGTTAACATAACTATGACATGAAAGAGACGATATTGGCCGTTAACAACAGTCAAGGCCCAATATGGCCCATTAATAAAAGTATGACATGTTATCGGGCGTTGAAACATGCCTATGGCTCACTACACTCATATACAACCCTCTTGTAGCAACGAGGACATGATAGATGCTATAATGACCACTAATACCAATCAAGGCCCATTGATGAATGTATAACATGTTGGGCCATTGACCCAAATCAAGGCCAAATAAGGCCTATTGACGAAAGTATGGTGTGTTTCAGGCGTTAACACCTAACCATGACTAATGACACTCATATACAACTCTTTTAGAGCAACTGTGACATGATAGATGCTATAATGGGACACTAACATCGATCAAGAACTAGTATGACCCACTAATAAAAGTATGGTTTATTGGGCGTTAACACTGATTACTACACTCTTATACAACTCTTTTAGAACAATTATAAATATCACTTGTATTTATTTTATATGTTTTTATATTTATTATACAATTTCTTATATATTTAAGGTTTAATTAGTTGTTATATATATATATATATATATATATATATATACACACACACTAACAACTCTTTATTTTAATTATTAAAAATAAATTAAATTCATATTTAGTTCACATTAATTTCACTTCCTTCAAAATTTTAAATTAAATTCAACCCCCTCTTTTCTTCAAAAAATTTTGAATTACCCTCCCATTCTTAAATTTAATTTGACCACATATTTAACCTACCTTTTTTTCTTTCTCTTCATTCCTTCTTATTATACTTCTTCTTCATTTCTTTACACCCACCATAATCCCCAGTCATTAATTCTCTAACTCATTCAATTCTTAACCAAATCCTTTGATTCCAGGATCTAATCTAACTATTTTTGCGAGAGGAATTCACGTGTGGTGTCGGTTTCCATCAATTTTATCTCGATTTTTTCCAGATTCGTGTTGAGTGTGAAGAACCCTAAGAACCAAGTTTGAGGATTTTCAATTTTAACTGTTATTTCTTGTAATTGAAGCTTAGTACATCTTCTTTCAGCGCTAAAAAGGTATGTATTTCACTTGCTTGATGACAACAGTTTGCTGACAGATTCGTTTTAGTTTATTTATTGGTATGTAACATGATGTTAAACGATGATTACTAAACGATTTTATTCTGGGATATAGCACTATGAGTTTAGTTTCCAGAAAGGTAAAGTTTATAATTTTTGGACACGTTTTGAATAGTTTTAATTCTTTTACAAAAACACTGGTCAAAGCTGATTCGGGGAGTTATATTTTGGCTTGTCTTTCCGCCACCATAACTCCCTAATGAAAAAACCAAACGGGCTGTTTCCAGTTCTGAAAGTTAGTATTATGAGTTTTGAAGACAACCCGATTGATCTTGCACAATTTAGATTAATGAGTTGATAGAACCATTAAATAAGTGTTTGTTGTGAAATCTGCTGAACTGTTGGTACATATCTGTAATGGTTGAATTATTGTGAGTTTTTTATGTATGAAAAAAATATAATAAATTTTTTTGAGAAACCTAATTCATATATTCAACTACGGTAAATTTTGTAGAATTTATACTTAATCTTTTCTTAGTGAATAAAATCAGTTTGTACATGCTATAATCTGTCTCGTGAACTAAGTGATCATAAGTTAAGTTGTATGATGAATGTTTGGTTGATTTGCCATGATACGATATGTGAATACATGTTAGGACTTTTTAGTACAGTTGACATTAATTATTATCACCAACGAGTCGTCTATTAAAGTTTTTGTTTGCGAATACATTATGTCTAACGTGACTGTGCGCGATAGTCGTCGTGCTTTGAGGTTTCGCCTCACATTAACCCTTTACTAGTTATGATGCTAATATTTTAACAATTTTAGGTTCAAAAAGTTAGAGCCGAAATGGAAAAAGATGAAAGGAAGTCAAGAAACGAGTTGGAAGAACGAGTGAAACGAATGGAATAAATGGAAAAAGAACTTAAGGAAAATGAAGAAAGGAGACAAAAACAATTTGATGAGTTTATGAGAAAGTTTGAGGTCGGTAGTAATTAGTATTAGTTTCAAATATTTTGAATTCATAACTTATTAGTGAATGTTTGTTAATGTAAACTTGTTTTGAATTTATGTTATTGGGTTTGTTAAACTTATGAAATAGCCACATTTATCTATGTGTGACCAAAAGTATGATAATAGCCACACTTTATATTACAAAAGCATTATGTGTGACAAACGGTAAGACAATGGTCACACCACAAACTACAAAAGAGTGTTTGAGTGGCAAGTTCACATTTTTAGCCACATTGACAATAATCTCCAGTGTCTATATGATATGATTGACCACACAATACATCACTATGTGTGACGAAAAGTTTGACAATAGCCACACTTTAAATTAGGAAAAAACATTATGTGTGACAAACGGTAAGACAATGGCCACACCACAAACTACAAAAGTGTGTTTGACTGGCAAGTTCACATTTTTAGCCACATTGACATTAACCTCCGGTGTCTATATGATATGATTAGCCACACAGTACCTCACTATGTGTGACGAAAAGTTTGACAATAGCCACACTTTAAATTACGAAAAGCATTTTGTGTGAAAAATGGTAAGACAATAGACACACTATAATCTACAAAGGAGTGTTTAAGTGGCAAGTAAACATATTTAGCCACTTTTAATGTAATATCCACTGTCTATATCATATAATTAGCCACTCTATTATTAGACTTAAGTGGCCATTTCTTTGTTATATCCACACGGTATAGGTCACAATGCAAGCTTAACACAACCCTATTGGCCACATGATTGTAAAATTCATGTGGCTGAAATAATAATTCATGTGGCTATATATGTGCAATGGTCACTCATAGGAAATAGTCATGTGGCCATTCTCTACCGTTTAGCCACACTTATTGGAGAGGCTTCTTGATGGCCAGAAACTAATGCCTGTACCCTTTAGCCACACTTATTACCACATATGGCCACTAAAACTTGTGTGTGGCCATATCATACCCACGGTGTCGCGACCTTTGGCCACATATGACCTGAACAAAATGTGTGTGGCTAAAGGCCTACGGCCACACTTTTTTCGTGTGACCGAAGGTCAATTTTCACATAGTGTGAATGCTAGCTTAATTGCTAGGGATAGGATTATATGATGATATGAACTGTTTGATTGTCTAACTGTTAGAAGTAAAACTAGCACAAGTGGACTCATAAAGGGAAGTGTATAGGACACGGAGAGTAACGTGATCAGCTAATCACAGCTGGCCACTATTATTACCTGTTAGCCTTACTATCCTTGTACTAAATAGTTCCTTAAGTGATGACGTTTGTGTTTCCTTATAGAATACGAATGGCTGGAACTGGGAAAGTTGTTAGAAAGGGAGGACATACGGAACGTCGTGGTAGGCCACACATTGTCCGAGAACCGTCGGTTGAATCAGCTACTAACACTGAGGGAGAGGGAAGTCCCGCTGGTCGACATCCTAGTAACAACGAAGGGTATCAACTTGACCCTGTTGTTCAAGCTGCCATTTCTCAAGCGGTAGCCGCTGTTGTGAAGAACTTGACCCCCGAAGGGTCTGCTGGAAGCCATGGAAGAGTTGAGAAGTCTGGGGAGAAGAGTAAGAAGGATGATGACAGGAAAAGAGGCCGAGGTGGGTGCAACTATAAGTCTTTCAAAGGTTGTGACCCGCCGAAGCTAACTGGTTTGGGAGAGCAGTCGCTACTCTCCAATGGATAACCGCGATGGACAAGGTTATCTGAATCAGCGAATGCCGTCCCAACCAAGCTGTAGGTTATGCTACCCAATCTTTTGGCGATGAAGCCATGTACTGGTGGGAATCTGTTGAACAGAGGAAGACCCGGGAGGAGATCAAAGCTATGCGGTGGGATGATCTGAAGGAATTGGTGATGAAGAGGTTTTGTGCGGATGCAAATGTTGAAAGGGTTGAAATGAAGTTCTTGAGTCTTAAGGCGGGTAAGATGACACACCACGAATACACCACTGAATTCAACCGCATGTCAAGGTTGGTGGCAGACATGAATACTGAGGCCAAGTGGATCAAGTGTTACATTAGGGGACTGCCGCAAAATGTTCGCGTCTTGGTCAAAGCTCGTAGACCTGGTACTTTTGATTTTGTTGTTAGGCTCGCAGAAATGGTTTACAACGACTTGTCGGCAGATGATGTGGTGGTGGAAGAGAAGAAGGATAAGAAGTGGGTCACTCCTGTCAAACGACAAGGTACTCAATTGTGGAACCCTAGGGACAAGAGGCAGAAGGTATGGGAGAAGAAGTCGTGCAAGACTTGTGGTAAAATGCACGGAGGGGAATGCAAGTGGAGTAGGAGTTCTGTTGATTGTCATAAATGTGGGAAGGCTCATGGAGGGTAATGCAGGCTTGGGTTTAATGTGTGTTATAAGTGCGGGAAGGCAGGACATTATGCCAATGAGTGCAGTGCAAAGCCCGCATGTTACAAATGTGGCAAGACAAGCCATATGGCAAGGGAGTGCACCCATAGTGAGGCTGGAGGAAGTGGAAAAAAAGATGCTGATCAAGCAAGGCCAAGGACTAGAGCCTACATGCTGACCCAGGAACAAGCTAGACAGATCCCTGATGTTGTCACAGTTACGTTTCTAGTGAATGGTATTTCTGCTTCCGTATTGTTCGATTCGGGTGCAAATAGATGTTTTGTAGCTATGACATTTAGTAAGTTAGCAAAGATGAAATGTTTCCGTGTGCCTGAAACTTTTAAAGTAGAAAACGCGAGTGAGACCTCGGTTAGAATATTGAGAATGGTTAAGGATTGTAAGATAGAATTAGAGAGACATGAGTTCCCTGTTACTTTGTATGTCATGACCTTAGGAGGGTTCGATGTGGTTTTGTGTATGGATTGGCTATCTGAGTTTGAAGCTCAGATAGTGTGTAAGAGTAGGATAATAAAGCTAAAGTCCTTGGATGGTAGTGCGGTGACGGTTTATGGTGATAAGGAAAGTTCTGGGCTTAATGTCATTTCGATGATAAAAGCCAAAGGTTTGTTAAGGCAAGGGTTCAGTTCCTACCTAGCGTATGTTGTCAACGCTACGGCCGAGACGAAAGAAATGAAGGACGTTCCTATCGTGCGCGACTACCTAGAAGTATTGCCTGAGGATCTTCCGGGGTTGCCACTGGAGTGAGAGATCGAATTCCAGATAGATTTAATACCAGGAGCTCAACCCGTCGCGGAAGCGCCTTACCATCTAGCACCGTCCGAGATGAAAGAACTGATGTCCCAACTGCAAGAACTCCTCGACAGAGGTTTTATCAGACCAAGTGTTTCCCCGTGGGGCGCACCAGTGTTGTTCGTTAAGAAAAATGATGGAAGTATGAGGATGTGCATAGATTATAGTGAGTTGAATAAGCTTACGGTGAAGAATAGGTATCCGTTACCACGGGTTGATGATTTGTTTGATCAACTACAAAAATCGAGTTGGTTCTCACGAGTAGACCTTAGATCATGCTATCATCAACTGAAAGTGAAGGAAGCAGACATCCCTAAGACAGCGTTTCGAACATGGTATGGACACTACGATTTCCTCGTGATGTCGTTCGGTCTAATGAATGCTCCCGCAACATTTATGGACATGATGAATAGGGTGTGTCGGCCGATGTTGGACAAGTCCGTTATCATTTTCATCGACGATATATTGATTTATTCAAAGAGCGAGTCTGATCACGCCGAGCATCTGTGGGAAGTGTTGGAAGTTCTGAAGGAAGAGAAATTGTACGCTAAGTTTTTGAAGTGCACATTCTGGTTATGAGAAGTGCAATTCCTAGGTCACGTGATAAATCCTGAAGGGATTACCGTCGAACCAGCTAAGATCGAAGCAATAAAGAATTGGAAGAATCCGCATAACCCAACTGATATACGAAGCTTCTTAGGGTTAGCTAGCTAATATAGGAGATTCATCGAAGGCTTCTCCAAGATAGCCGCACCGTTGACCGGTATGACCTGAAAGTCGATAGTATTCAGTTGGGTTAAGTTTCAAGAAGAAGCTTTTAAGGAATTAAAGAAAATACTCACGCAAACTCCAATCCTTGCTTTACCCGATGGTGACGAGGATTTGGTTGTTTGTACTGATGCTTCGGATCGTGGGTAAGGTTGTGTGTTGATGCAACGAGGAAAGGTGATAGCTTACGCGCCTAGACAGTTGAAAGTCCACGAGAGTACTTATCTGATGCATGATTTAGAGCTAGTAGCTGTAGTACATGCCCTCAATATATGGAGGCATTATCTGTATGGTACTAAGTGTACCATTTACGCAGATCATAAGAGTTTAAAGTACTTCTTCGAGAAGAAGGAATTAAACATGAGACAGAGGAGATGGTTGGAATTGATTAAAGATTACGACTGTGACATTAAATACTATCCCTGTAAAGCTAATGTGGTCGCCGACGAGCTAAGTCGTAAGAACGAGGAAGTCATTGCAACAGTGAAGTCATACCAGTTGATTATGAGGTCAAGCCTATTTGAAGAAATCATCAAAGTGAGTCAGAAGTGCTAATAAGTGAATGGCTAATAAAGAAAGAAAGGATTTTCGGTCAGCAAGATGAGTTGATAGAAAACACGCATGTTGTGAAGACTAGGTTTGACCGTACGTGGATTCCACGTCATGGAGATCTTAGAGGTCGAATCTTAGATGAAGCTCATAAGTCAAGATACTCAATTCATCCAAGAGCTACAAAGATGTACCAAGATTTGAAAAGAGATTTCTGGTGGCCATGAATTAAAAATGATGTGGTGGATTTTGTTAGTAAGTGCTTAACTTGCTTACAAGTCAAAGCCTAACATCAGAAGCCTTATGGGAAAATGCAACCGCAAGAGATGCCTGAGTGGAAATGGGAACACATCACCATGGATTTCATAACTAAGCTACCTCGTACAGCTAAGCATCATGATACCATCTGGGTGATTGTGGACCGTTTGACCAAGAGTGCTCACTTTCTACCTATACGGGAGGCTATCTCGTTAGAAACGTTAGCAAGCTTGTTCATAAAAGAGGTTGTGACTAAGCATGGAGTACCGTTATCGATCGTGTCTGATAGAGATACTCGGTTTACTTAGAGGTTTTGGAAGAAGGTCCATGAAGCTTTGGGAACGAGATTGAACAACAATACGGCGTATCATCCTCAAACAGATGGGCAGTATGAAAGGACGATCCAAACCCTTGAGAATATGCTACGTGCTTGTGTTTTAAATTTTGGTGGAAGTTGGGATGATCATCTGCATCTGGCAGAGTTCTCCTATAACAATGGTTACCATTCAAGTATTCATATGCCACCGTTTGAGATTCTTTATGGTAGATGATGTAGAACCCCAGTTTGTTGGGGAGAGATTGATCAAAAAGAAATAAGAAGTTTAGAAGTTGTCCAAGAAACATCCTCAAAGTTCGATCAGATTAAGGCAAGGATGAAAGCTGCTCAAGATAGACAGAAGTCGTATGCTGATAAACGGCGACGACCGATCGAGTTTAACGTTGGTGATAATGTGATGCTCAAGGTCTCACCTTGGAAAGGAATCATTCGTTTCAGGAAGAGGGGAAAGTTGAGTCCGAGGTACATTGGACCGTTTAAGATTATGCATCGTGTGGGTGAAGTAGCTTATAAGCTGGATTTACCCGATGAGTTAGAAGGAATTCATTCAACCTTCCATGTTTCTCATCTGAGGAAATGTCTAGCTGATGACACGTCTCATGTGCTATTAGTAGACATCTAGGTTGATGAATAGTTAAACTATGTCGAGCAGCCTGTATATATCGTTGACCACAAGGAAAAGCAACTACGTCACAAGGTCTTTCTTGGTAAAGGTGATATGGAAGCATCGTAAAGGATCGGATGCCACTTGGGAAGTTGAAGAAGAGATTCGCAAGTTTTATCCAAATTTGTTTCTGTAATAGTTAGGTTTCGGGGACGAAACCTCTTTAAGGAGGGAAGACTTGTAACATCACGTTTTCTCATTTTGGTTAATAAATAAAATATGAGTTACTATGAGTTGGGCTTGTGTTGGGTTAAATAGATATGAGTTATGGACTTAGGTTAGAAGGAAAGGAATAAAGACCATGGGCTTAAGCCCATGACCCATCATATATAAACAATAATTACTCCATAATCCATTCATTTCACATATTCCATACACCATCAAAAACACACACTTAAGCTCTCTCTCTAGTTTTCTCTTTATCTTAGCCGAACCCAAGAGGAAAACCGAGCATCGACCCGAGGTAATGATAGTATGATATTGTATGGATACAAGCCCGCTAGATCTAGTCGCGAAACGACGAGTCGACACCCTAAACCGTTAAAGTCATGAGACCGGATGGAATCGGGTATAAACGGATCAAAATATGAGCTTAGGGGTCACCCTACTCAGATCTGGATTGAACGAGACGAAAAACGGTGAAATCGGTGTAAAATGGGGTAAAATACGTTTTTCCGGCCACCGCCCGATTTTCCGGCACGGCGGCGTATGAGGTCCAATTTGTTATTAGGACTGGTTCGTTATAAGGTCCAATTCGTTATGAGGACTGGTTCGTTATAAGGTTCAATTCGTTATAATAGTCAGTTCGTTATGAAGTAACGAATGGGTTCATTCGTTATGAACCCCATTCATTAAGGGATTGGGACGAATTGGAAGTTTGAAAGAATGACAGAAAGGTCCCTAGACTTATTATAAAATGGATTATTTACAAAGGATCCCTCGAACTTTTGAGTTAGCAAATAAAATAATAAATTAGAATTCTAATGGAAAATGTGTTAAAACAGTTAATGGAAATAAAATTTTTCCAAGTTGACCTGACAGCTCGACCCCAGCCAGGGGCTCTACGCCTTAGACCCATCTAGGGGCTGCCGCCCCTAGAACCCTGCTTCCTTGGACCCCCGTTCGTTGAGGGTTATAACTAAACTAGAAACACAATATGGGTAGTGATAGTTAATTGATACGTGTAATTGTTATACAGTTAGTCGCGCACAGTTAAAGAAAGGAATAACCGTAAACGGTGAATGTAACCGCATTCAGGTGAGTTTCTAGCCTCATTCCTTGTTATGTTTTCGGGGCTGTGTGCATACTCTGTGATAGTTAATAGACTTACGTTAAGTGGTAAGTGTATGCCTTGTATGATCCATGTATGAATGAATTCTTGACGGTGCATGAACGATCTTCGGATATTGCATATACCGTCAGGTGGTTGATTAAATATATGATTGCTATATATGATTTATGTATGTTATGTTATGTATGAATGATTGATAGTACGTGAATGATCTTCGGTTATTGCACGTATTGTTAAGGAAAGTATGTAAATAAAGGTATGGTATGGTTGCACGGAATAAAGGGACCAGACCCTAATTATATCTGTGAGGATAAGGACCAGACCCTAATAATATTTGTGAGGATAAGGGCCAGACCCTAATAATATCTGTTAGGGTAGGGACCATACCCTAATAATATCTGTGATGTTGGGGACCAGACCCTTATAATATCTGTGAGGTTATAGGGCGGAAGGCTCTTAAAGAAGTATGGATAGCTGTGTATGTACTATGAAGGTAAAGAAAGTTTGAAGAATGAATGTATGAGCGTATGTAAGAAAGTAATATGAACAGGTTAAGTATGAATGATGTACACACCTTCGGGCATGTGTGCAAGTATGTGAACTAATTGTATGTTGTATGATTAACTAGAACTCACACAGCGTAGCTGACTTTTAGTATGCACACAGGTGAATAGATTGCAACAGCTAGCTTAAGCGGGGGACACATGGCAGGATTGGAAGAGGCTGGCATCTGAAGATCTTTCTTGATGTTTAAATAAGTATTTTAAATTATGTTTTAAAGACAAGTTATGAATGTTTTGAAATGAATGTTTGAAGTTTTATTTATTCCATGAAAGTTTTAATTAACTCTGATATTTAGAAATGTGTTTATGAGTAAACGCAACGCTAAAGTAGGGCACCGGTAACGGGCCTTACATTCAAGGTATGTTGTGAAAAGTTGTGGTAATGTTTATAAATCATTCACCAAAAAGGTCAAACTGGTAAGCATTTTTTTCCAAAGTCTTTCATTCTTCTGCTATGATATATATTCATGAAAGTTACTAGGGTTATTGCATATAAGGTAACATTTTGATATCTTCTTTTTCCATTGATTAAGGACCATTTTAAGGATAGTTCATCAATAGACAATTTGAACCCGATGAGCTATTGCGGTTGTAAAAGTTTTACTTGGATATCTAAAAACGAGTAAGGATGTCTAACTACCTTAGCTTTCTTTTGCAGCTAATAGTATAACAGGAAAATGTTGATATTGAATATACATGCATTTAAACTTTGTTGATATGAGCATTTTCTGGTAATTTTTGCGGGTAGTCAAATAAAAAAATTGGCATGTGATCGTACATAAAAAATGCTCAGTTATGACATTTGAAAGTCATGCAGACAACTCAAAATCAATGGCGAAAACAAAGGCTAAAATAGGATATTATATTACCTGTTTATGCGCCCAAGCGGTTCAGGTTATATCAACTGAATGGGTTTTACCAACTTTGGTCCAAACCGATTTGGTTTCGAAACTGGTTATGAGATGAAAATAATTGAACCTATAGCAACCTATAGGGTCAGCTACGTTTGAAAAGTTAATAACTGATTTATCAAACTAGACCGGGTCTTAAAACCAGTCCATCTCCGAGTTATGAACTGGTACATGAACCTCCAGTTAAATAGTTAACGAACTTTATGTAGTAGGTAACATTTATGATTTAACACCCCCCCCCCCCCCCCTTAGTCGTATTTGAAATATAAGATAATAGAACTCTAGCTTCGACAATGGTGACTACATGCCATGATTTGACATTTGAAGTCAAATAAATTATGTTTGATGTTAACAATGGTTGGAACAAACCCCTTTGACTGAACAAGTTTAACACCGTAGAGCTTTGGTAAAACTTATAACACTATTCACTAATTAGGCTATTTAACAGAACAAAATTCTGCTTATAAGTTGTTTTATGTTATTTCTTATCGGCAAAACCTGTTGAAGCGTAGTAGGGGAAAGTGAGTCGGATTAGCCTATAGTTTGGAACCACACATAGATTTTTAGCATGATTTTTATATGTTGCTTCATAAAGTAAGTGAATAGTTATCTGCAAAAATACATAGGACTTTTTTTTATCTGATCTTCAAGTTTATTTCTTATTTTATTGAACTTTCTATAGTGCTTTGGTTAATGATCATATGATGTCTGGTAATAATTTCTGGAATAAATAATTGTTACTAATATAGTATTTTGTTCGTTTATTTTAATATGTTTTGCATGTAAACTCTTTGTCATGTTGCTAGTGATTCGAAAATCTGTAATGTGCCCATTGCGAGTTCGACTCAAATACATGCACATGTATTATTAACCTTCTCTTCCAACAAAAACATAAGTAGATCAAGCAAAGAAATCCAAGGAAGAAAGCCCCTAAAAAGCACAAGAAAAGGGCCTAGAAGTTTTGGTAAATCAACCAACAAACACCTCCAACCACTATGTTAATCTTTTGCGACCCTTAAGCTTCGGAAGTATATTTGTGTTTTAGAGTTATATTTGCATGTACAGTCTGTAATCACTAATGTAAAATTTGTAAAGTTTGTAACGAATGAATTTACTTAATTTTGCTAATTTACTTAGTAACTTAGAAAGAAATGTAATGGGTGGATTTATATATATATATATATATATATATATATATATATATATATATATATATATATATCAATATCAAGGGTGATGAATATTATTCATATTCCTTAACCTAAAAGACGGAATACTAGAAGTATGTCTGAAGAGTGCGAAGCATTCTAATCTCATTGGTGTAATAATATAGTTAGTTTTTATAAATGAAACAATCATATAAAAATAATGCCCTTTTAAAAAAGTAATCATATATATGGACTAACACATTGGGTTCTTGGTACATAAGTGTCAGACCATACGCGAAATTTATATAATGTAATGTGATAAAATATTATTTGTCAAATGCTTATTTCATTTCTTTTACATCATTTTTTCGATTACTTGTTGCTTGTCAACAAGTCTCTGATTGCAATAACTGCGTTGCAATATAGTAAAATTTGCTCCCCACCTCTCCCCCACCCCACACACACACAAAATACCATAAACGCATATAATGTATAACATAACTTAAGAAGCACAATGGTAAAAAACAAGCCCTATTCAGTTTAAGTATTTTAAACTTCTGTGGTTGTATTAAATCTCTTACCGGCCTATGTTTATGACTAACATTTTCGTATCCATGTGCTAGTTTTTATTTCACTGAAATCTGTAAGGCTCATAACATATATAGACCACACCAATTATGCGAATAAGAAGACTATCATACATGATATACAATATATCAAGAAGTGATTACATAAACTAGCACAAAATGAGTACCAGCTACGTAAATTGGCGACGCCGCATCGCGGGTCCTACTATTATATATATATATATGTGTGTGTGTGTGTGTGTGTGTATTAGAAACGAGTAATATAAAATAACCTCGTAATACGAACGAAACCTTTATTATTCTATGTGGCGCGCTCTAGTCACTCCCTGCCCCCTCTCAATCCACAAGATTGCTTCATTTGTAAATGGAGTCTTTTTATGCGTTTGAACCGCTTTGACGGGTGTGGGGCTTCTAATGAAATCCAAATGGTCCATGGGACATAACAACTCATCTTAACATTTTCCTCTTTCCTCTACCTGCGAGACCTTGCTCACATCGCTGGTGTTGATTGAAACAGGGAAGACACTGAGCGAAGGTCATGGTGGATTGAAAGTCTTTCTCTATCTTCACAATTGCAAAACCTTACCTTTCAATCAAAGATTCCATCGTGCGATTTCATCGCTTTAGCAACACATTAATTGCGCACTAATTTTGAATCCTTTTTTTCGCAAACGTCTTTTTCTTATTACGCTAATTTCAAATCGAATTCAATAATTAAGTTGTATCATTGCCCCTAATCTATATGTATACCTAAAATTCATTGACTTTTGTTCTATATTTAAGTTCGGCATTTGTCAACAATTAAAGATTCATAGTTTTTTATTAATTAGGTTTTTTCGTTGATTTTTTAAGGTTTTATGATATATATTATAATTGTATTCAATTTCAAAAGGTTATTTCTGTTAGTTGACTGATTAGGGTTATTTTTCGTTATGCCTTTGTTAGTTATTGAAGATCATTTGAGGATTATGATCCCGATAACAAAATCATAACTGGATAAGTTGCTGGAACTTTACACCCTTCTAAATTATGTACATTTATTATTATTATTATTATTATTATTATTATTATTATTATTATTATTATTATTATTTTGTATATGATTGGAGCGGTTTGTTACAATGGAACTCTAATTGATCTAAAAGAAAGTTATCGTTGCTATTCATTAATGTTAAAAGATCTGAATGCTACAAGTACTATGTTTTACAACTATTAATCTTTGTTTCTATAGGTTTGATCACATCCAGATTCGTCGTGATTTTATGTTAGATGCTTTTCTGATAAACTCCAAAATTGTGATTTTTTTACAAATTTATATTTAATTTTAATCAGAGGCTTCAAGCTGAAGTCAATTAGGTTCTGTTTACTTTCAAAGTTAAAGTATCATATTATTGAATATGGTAGCTTTAATGTTTTGGGCTAAACACCTCAGTTGGGTATTCTGGTGGAGTTTGACTTTAATGACCAAAATTTTTTTTTAAATTTAATTTTATGCTGATTGGTTTTAATTGACTTAAGTATTTTAGCGGGATATTCCAGTAAATTTTGGGTTTCATTGTCAAATAATTTCTTTTATCTATATTGGATATAACTTATTTTAGGGATTTGTAAATTGTTTTATCTCCTGATTTATTTGCAGAACAGAACTCACTTTAATTTAGATGCTTATTTAATTTGCAACGTTTTTTTTTCACACCTGTTTGTTTGACTTTTGGAATTATATGGTTTTGTTTAATAATATATTTTTTTAGGTAACGATATTGTTGATGTTTGAAAATTCACTTTCAACTCAATATTACTACATGTTTTACTTATTAGTAAGTTTAAGTATCTAAATTGAAGGAAGGTGTTTTCTGCAGTTTTGCACATAAATAAATTAATAATATAATTTCGCATATTACAAACAGATAACTGTTCTTGCAACTTGAGTTGCGTGCTATTTCTTTGAAGTAGCAATCTTATGATAGTGTCTTGGTACTACACTCAAGGTCAGTTATTTCTACTCTATATGTAATATGTTTTTATGATGTGCTCTTGGGTATGTGTGTGCCTTCGTATGTTGGTAATATGTAGCATAAAACCTTTTTTTACATTAGTCTTTTAATAACTATAGTGTCAAACGTGTATTTTATCTTCGACAAAGTTCGTAAAAAATGAGCAAAGAATACATTTTATGAAACAAGACATGTTTTATGAGACGGGAATGAAGTCTCTATAATTAGGTAAAAAGAAAAGGTATGCAACTTTGTTTTACCTTTGATAATTATTTTTGTTACAACAATAGTATGATCACTACCATAATCTATTAATTAAAAAACTAAAAAGAAAATAATCACTTGTAGGTAATACCAACTTTCTATTGCAAAAGAATCCCAAATGTTGAAACATTTTACATGATTAAAAAATCTTATTTCAAGAACATTGCTGATGTTGTTTTGGGGAACGAGTAACAACTTACTGAAATTTATCATAAGATATCAAACATGTTGAAAATAAGGCCAATTCTGGAATAAATATCTTCATACATCAATACATTAAGTTTAGAAAGTGAATGTTTAAGGTGTTGGTTTCTTTCTCAATTGATGTGGGTCGTAAATCATAAACGGTCCAATGTCAACAAGAAGCGTATTTGATTGAGATTCGGTCATAATGGACGTTACATATGTTGTTTAAATTTAGACTAAAATATTTCGCTTCGTCTTTCAGAAAATGGGAAACGTTACGCCGTTGTCATAATGGAATCGTATTCCAAGGTACCTTATCATTACTTTGTTTATGTTCGTTTATAAAAAATAAGAGCATGTCCGTGGGCATTCATGTTCGTTCATTTAAAATCTAAATGAACAGTTTGCAACGGAAATGAACAAGTCTACATCACAATTTATCCAGAATACACATCTAAATTAGTGGCTTAAATTTACCCCATTCATTTTAACGAGCCCTTCTTGTTTTCATATATATATATATATATATATATATATATATATATATATATATAGTGAAAAGATCCAATACGAAAATGCTTAACGTACAAATACGTACGCGAATCCCGTTTTTCGCGAATCGATCCATGAAATCACCTCCAAACATCTCGGAATCGTCAATACATATCCAATCAATCATTGTTTCACCGAAAAAAGCAGTTTTGGATGGTTAATTGATCAATTTTTCACTTTTTTTCACAAAGACGGTTTTTTAGCGTTTAATGAGCGTTTTCTGAGCGTTTTAGGGTTTAGCCTTTGTTTTTTTCCTTTGAGCATCTCGCGTACGTTAATGTACGTTAAGCATTTTCGTACAGTAACTGCACCCTATATATATATATATAGGGTTGGTATAATTTAAGAACTCTAAAAAAGTTAAGAACTCTTAGGAACCCTTAACAATCAAACAAGTTTTTATTTTTTTTGTTATTAACATTATTTAAGAGTAGTTTTATCATATTTTATATAAAAAATTTTGATTACATATATTAATCATAAGTTTATATATATGTAAAATTTATGTACAAACAAATTTACATAGGTGTCAAACAAAACATAGATATGTATAAAAACTAATTTTCAAAATTGTAATTGTAGATATAGATATAAACAATGATAAAACTAATCTTAAAGAACATTAACTTACAAATTTTTTTATAAAAAACGTTAGTTTTCAAGGGTTCCTTCAAGTTATTAAATAATTTTACAGTTCTGTATTGATACTCATCCTATATATATATATATATATATATATATATATATATAGGGTTAGTATCATTTAAGAACTCTAAAAAGGTTAGAAACTCTTAAAAAACGTTAGTTTTCAAGGGTTCCTTCAAGTTCTTAAATAATTTTACAGTTCTGTAATGATACTCATCCTATATATATATATATATATATATATATATATATATATATATATATATAGGGTTAGTATCATTTAAGAACTCTAAAAAGGTTAAAAACTCTTAGGAACTCTACACAACCAAACATTTTTTTAATTTTTTTTATATATTAATATTATTTAAGAGTAGTTTTATCATATTTTATATAAATTTTTTTATTACATATATAAATAACAAGTTACATATGTGAAATTTATGTACTAACAAATTTACATAGGTGTAAAACAAAACATAGATATGTATAAAACCTAATTTTCAAAATTTTAATCGTAAATATAGGTATAAAAAACGATAAAGCTACACTCAACTAACATTAGCATACAATTTTTTTTATAAAAGACGTTAGTTTTCATTGGTTCTTTCAAATTCTTAAATAATTTAACAATTCTGTAATGGTACTCATCCTATATATATATATATATAACTACTTAGATGTTTATAAAACATAAACGAACGTAAATAAATGAACATAAATGAACGAACATAACAGGATGCTCAAGAACATAACTGAACAAACAAAATGCATGTTCATGTCTGCTTGCTTTTTAAATAAACGGAGATGAACTTCCAGCCGAACAGTTCGTTAATGTTTGGTTCTTTTATAGGATTAAGTTAGCATGTAAGCTGATTGGAAATACATCTAAAAGTTATAATAAATAGCGTATACTTTTAGAGTAGTAACTATAGATATATTTATATAAAACACTTTTAGAAAACTTTTTACATTTACAGGCTCTAATTAACACTACTATAAGAAAGAATAAAACATAATCCTAAAAGAGCCATATGGGTCACACGGGTTAAAAGTCTTCTGAAATTTATTGCATTATGAATACCTTGATAGAAGATGAATGCTATTTTAGCCTCATTGTGTCCTCAAAATATAATTATTATGATAAAGAAGATACAACAGGTATACACAATATTTTTATGAACGTGCTTTGTAATGGACTATTTATAAATGAGTCATTATATCAACTTCATATTTGGCAGAAGGAGCCATCCAGATTAAAGCTTGTATTTTCATTTGCTTCATTGAAATATCGTGTGAAATCTAGAATTTAAGTGTCAAGATTCATATTAATAGTTTATCTTCTTTTTAAACTTGTTGGCTTGACTTCAAAAATCAAAATTTACCCAATAAAGCATATATAAAATATTTTAATATTTTAAGGAAACTGGTGGTCCCATGGTGGTGGTGGCTGTGCAATATGTTACATAAGCATGTCACATATATGCCAAATAAGAATGTCACATCATGAAAACTAACACATTAGGATTTTGTTAGTCATGGTTCTTTGGTAGAAAAAAATTATAAAAGATAAGATTGTCATTAGTCATTTCATTAGTTATGATCGGCAGTGGCGAAAAGGTGATAGTTGAGATTATTTAAAACCAATATATTATTTTAAAAGTGGTTGTAAATTGTTGTTAACACAATGTTTGATTAAATAAACTAAGAACAAACACAAATCTCTTCAACAACCTACAAAACTTCCACTTAACAACAAAATTCGTCCTAATTAGAGGGAATATTAAAATACGGTTTCTAATTGTTAGATGAAACGAAGGATTTGATAAAGAGGGCGAGAAAAGAGTTTCTCGAGATAGTTTATTATCATTATAGAGTCACTTTCAAATGACGGCTTACAATTATTACCCATTTTAAAATATAACAAAAGAAATAAATCTACAAAACTTCATAATACAAAAAATTATGTATAAAATATTAAAAACATATACATTATTAATAATAAATAAATTTTAAACACTTAGCTTTTACATATGATCATAAAATTTTCGTTAATATAATTCATAAACTAATAAAACTTCTATTATATTTGATAAGAATAAAACTAATTAACAAATTAGATGTTCTTTTAATACAACAATAACGAAACTACAATATCTATAAATACAACAAATACATACAAATAATAAGAAAATCACAAATTAAACATCATACTAGAAAAAATATAATAAATCAATAATTCACCCAAAAATGAAATGATAACACATGTTGTACCCATTTCAGATAGGCGTGGAACTAGAATTGGCCTATAGAAATACAAACACATCAATTTATTAAAAACTCAATTCACTATCAAGCACAAAATGCATATTTTAAACAACAAAAAACAAAATGTTGGACTACATTAATTGAAAGACACATGAGAGCCCATTTTTGGTGATCTATTAAACAAAATATACGTTCTACATCACCAACGAACCGTAACAACTCAATACAAATGAAAATAACTCATTTTATATATAATTTACTATAAAACAATTACAATAAAGTGGCAGGAAAACGGGCAACAAGTTGCGCCGCAACCCCCTTTTGAATAGCAAAACCAATCCTGCTAGAAACGAAGCTTTGGGACCTAGAACCTGAAGAGGTTCCGAGTACGACACACTGAACCCTACTCAAAAATTTCACAGCCTCTGAGGCCAGGAAACCAAATGTATCAAAGGCAAATGATAGAAAGACATGTTGATTATCTAAACAAGCTTTCTCGTGTTTAGCAACTTTGCCCGATTCAGCCTTCAACGCAGCCTGACCCACAACAAACCCACGATCCCTAAGCCCAACAAGAGGAGAAACTCCTGTAAGATCCAAACAGGCGTGTTTCCCCCCTGCCCACCCGAACACAAGAATATCAGCTGGTCGTAAAGTAGAACTCCCTTCAAGAGGATTCGTGAGAAAGTTAACGGGGGCCTCCTTTTTAGCAGAAATCCCTACCCGTTTAAGAATATCACACAGAAAATAACATAAATCATATAAATTTCTTTATGCATTCATGTATATTAATATAAAAATTCGCATCTTAAATAACAAGATGTTGAGTCATGTTTACTACTAGACCAATGAGACACATTTGAGATATAAACAAAAAACAAAACAAACTATACTTTAACTACATCTAATAAATATAACATATTTTTTAAGTTCATGTAACATTTAAGTTTAATACCTAAACACATCCTACATGAAAAATGTACATAAACAACAATTAAAAAAAAAACTAAAAGTAACGTGCGTAACACGCGGGCTAAAACTAGTATATGTAATACTGAAATTAGCTTTTTATTGTTTATTATATGTAAAAAATATTACATTTTTATTTCAACTTTTATAAAAGTAAAGTCAAATATATTTAACATTGTATCGATCCTAAATCCACCAAACCCATCATGTCAAGTCTTGTTTGTTTATATCGTCAGATTATTCATTTTAGTTATGCATTTAAACTTAGGACTTATCATCGAAGCTTCTCGTGGAACTAACTAACCTTATTCTATGTAATAGTTATCGTTATCGACCGTTGTTATTAAGGTGAGTAATAACATCCCTTTTTTTCCTATATTTGTTGTGGGGGAACTATGTGTCACACCCCAACCTACGGAGGAAATGCCGGGGCGAACTGATTGCTCACAGATTTTCAAAGGTTACTATTATGCAATAATAAATGTGACAATATCTATTAAGTTAATTAAATAATCAAAAACGTCAAATACAAATTTCCATATTTCAAATAACTAAGACAATACAAATATATCAAAGTCTATAATCTTGTTTATTCTCTCTAGCGTGCAATCCTAAGTTTTTCTTCCAAACCAGCTTGAATATCAAACGATAACCTGCATTGCGTTGAAAATAGAATGATTTTGTCAACACAAGGTTGAGTGAGCAATACACCAGTTTAAATGTTCATATAAAAAATAAGTATTTTAAAAAAGTCATATGAGTATAACAAATTAACCAAATGAGCAAGTATAACTGAGATGTCGAGAAGCACAAACCTATAACGACTGGCGTATGATCATGCTAGACTGAGATTATGTTAGACCTCTCCGAATGCGGAATCATACAAAGCAAATAAGCACATAAACAAGTAAGGTATAAGTTGTTAACACATAAGACAAAGTTGCAGTTTTGGGTATAAGTATATATGAGATATACAATTTACGCAGATGTCCCCAAAACACAGAAAACAAGTAAAAGAGGGGCTTGTGGTACTCACCTCAATAGACGAACAAATGAAGATTCAAGATAACGAGAAGCCGGAAAAAAGTCGCACGTGAACGTTAAATCCTAAAAGAAACGATAGCAAACGATATACGCTAAGTAATGTACAAGATTTACTACGACGACTATATAAACAATATTAAGTTAATATAATAATATAATATCATATATAAGATAACATAATTTGTTTGTTTAATCAAATATATATCGTGGAAAAATATTTCTTTTAAATTTTATAAATATAAGTATATATATATGTATCTTACTTGATTTTTAAATATATACAAATATTAGCTTTTAGGTTATAATATAAGTTATCATATACTTATATATACATATATATTATATACGTATTTGCTTATATGAATATACACGAAAACGAAAACGAAAACGAGAGTTAAAAGAGTTCGCTAAGTAACGAATTTATTATGAACACTAATTCAACAAAATTATAATAATTTAATATTATATATCAAGATTTATTATATAAAACATTCATTTTGATTCATAGAAACATAACTTAATTAATATTATTTGTAGTTTTACAAAAAAAATTCCTTGATTTATTAATTTTATTAGAACATTAGTTCCTAAGTATATGGCTTTATGTGAATGAAAACGAGGATTAAACGAGTATCACAAACCAGTTTTTATTAGGAAAATCTTTATTAGTTATTATTATTAATAATATAAATATTTAATGGGTTAAAAAGAAATAAAACAAGGAAAAATCAGAAAAACGTTGTGCAGGGGGGGGGGGTCGAACCCGCGACCTCTGCCCACAAATACATGTGTATTAACCAGCTGGCCCATTGACGAGATGTTTTAAGAACCAGATTAAAAAATATATATACAACAGTCGATCAAAACAGATTTGCTTATAAACCCTAATAATCAAATCGATCCAATACGTTATACTGGATCTAATTAACCATAGGGATTTTGATCTATTTGATGGCGAGATTAAAACCATATATGTAATTACCTTAAAAAATGATTGGAGTTGGGGTAATCGGACAGAAACATGGCCGGCGTAAGAAGGTCAAGAACGGCAATCAAGAGGGCACGACAATAAGATTAACTTTAAGGTAAAGGTTGGCGATAGCTAGGGGATTGTAATTGTGAGCTTAATTGCGTTATGAGCATGATTTATATAGGTTGCAAAATTATGGTTGATTGCGGTTTAGTTAAAAATGGAAGAACGGATCAATTGGACATTATTAACTTGTTTAAAACGTCGGTGAGGCTGAAGATACTATTGTTAAACGATTTCCAAGATCAATTCCATCAATCACAACGATAATTACAGTCCAAGATAGCCAAATTGAATTCGGGTACAAGAAATAGAAAACGGGTACGGGTCTGGGTAAGAATATCCAAATTAGTGATATGGGTTAGAAAGATATTTACAGTTTTAGTCCCTGGTGTTTGGGAATGGGTACAAGAATAGGTTAAAGTATATATTTCAGGCTAAAAGTGCCAAACCATAAAGATATAATTATAGATAATAATAAATTAAAAATTGAACTCAATAAACGAAATGAAATTACCCGAACGTCGAACCTAGTCGGGTATTTAATAAATTCTAAAATCCGAGTTGTTACAGTCTCCCTTACTTTAGGGAATTTCGTCCCGAAATCAAGGAATACTATGACAACGCCGTAACATAAAAAAATACATAATACAGAACTTTAGATAGTTGAAGTAATGCTCCAAATGAAAATCCAATAAGGGCACTTATATATAGGATGTACCAGCGGCATATCCACCATGTCCTTATCATCTTTACATTTGTACCGTTATCTCAACTACTTACGGCTCTATGTTATGACACACAATTATTCGGATTATGATTTTCATGTGAGGACTTTGGTAATTATGTATGCATCCATAATTACTTAGATCGTCATATGGTCCACATAACTCGTCCCATTGTGTGGGTTACAAAATGTTTAAGTAAAACATGATTTTTGAGGGAACAAATTTTTTTTAGGTATAAAACGATTCCAAAAGTTGCAATGGAATTTTAGTAAGACATCGCAAAAATATAAGTATTTGAAGAGGACATCACTTATTAAGGTAGAATAAATAAGATAAAAAGTAAACTTTAATAAACAATCTATGTAAACAAACGGAACTTTATTCATAAGATAGGTAATAAAAGATAAATAGTTCAAATGCGGGATAATCCAAGGCCATAAAGAGGCATTACAATAATTAAGAAAAGACAAATTAATCAAGATAGATAGAGGAAACGGAAAAAGTCTTCACAGTCGTTGAATAGCTTAATTGACTTGGCTTGAAGGACCATGAGTAGTTGCATGAGTAGGAGCAGTTGAGGTAGATTGGATTGGAATAGCTTGGATAGGTTGAGATTGTATAGTAGGGGCTTGAGCAAAGTAGGCTTGGTACGCTTGAGCTTGGGGATGCGGAGCTTGATAGTATTGGGTTAGACAAGGTTCACTTGGATTGATGGATGGGGCTTGCAGGACATGAGGCGGTTGAGTTTGAACTTGGTGAGCATGGGTCAAGTAGTGAGGTGTAGTCATGGTTTGGGCTTGATGGGAATGGATAAGTTGAGGCACAAATTACGAAGGTGGTTTGGGTCTCCACAATGATAGCAAGCACGGGTATTGGGAGTACTAGGTTGAGCATGTGAGGTGGCTTGTGCATTAAGCGGGATACGACAAGTGTTAGAAAGGTGGCCATAAAGCTTGCATTGAGTCATAGTCGGCAAGGGGTTTGGGGAGAGTGATGAAAGTTACACTTGGCACATAGGGGATGAGGACCAAGGTAAGTCTTCTTGTTTGGGGCAGTTTGGTTTTGGTTAGGAGGGGGTTGGTTATTGGGTTGGTTAACGGCATAGGCTTTCCGCTTGTTGTGGTTGTTGTTGTAGGAAGGCTTAGTCTCAGCTTCAGCATTAGAAGAGGAGTCAGTCATAGTCTTGTCGGGAGTAGGCTTGGAATCCTTGCGAGACAAGGTTCCATCCCTAACATGAATATCGGTAAGAGAGGCAGCTAGGTCCATCGCCTCACCAATGGTTAGCAGGTTACGACTCATCATGGCACCACGAAAAAGGATCGGAAGACCGCGAATGTACTTCTGAATACCGCGAGTCTCGGGGGTTACCAAATGGGGCACAATACGGCTAAGCTCGCGGAACCGGTTAGAGTAGGCGGAGTTATCCCCACCAATCCGCTTAAGTTCCCAGAATTTGGCTTCGAGTCTCTGCAGCTCATGTTCCAGGCAAAACTCTTTCTTCATTGCTTATTTAAGTTCCTCCCTAGGCATGAATACAACCAAGTCAGACCCTTGGTCATTCCTCAGGGCATTCAACCAGATGACAGCTCGACCCTCGAACTTGCTCGAGGTGAACTTAGTCCGTTTGGCGTCCGGACGTTCACAGTGGATGAAAATATTTTCCATCTCTTCAAACCATTGCAGCAATTTGGTGGCGTTTTCTTTACCAAGAAAGGATGGGGTTTTAGTGCTCAGGAAGTTACGGAAATCAGAATTGTTCAGTGTGGCGGAAGTAGCAGACCCATTGGAGTTGAGGCTTTGGATTTGAGTGATGATTGTGGGCATTGCAGCAGCAAATTCCTTTGTGATTCTAGCGGCCAAGTGGCGATCGCGTGAACTGGATGAACGTTGGTGACGACGGTGGTTTCTTAGAGACGCCATACTAGAGGGATCAAAAATGAGGATTTATAAGATGAAGAGTAAATTGAGGAAATCATAAGAATAGTAAAATGTTTAATTATGTGAAAAAGATAATGTTGTCTTAAGAAGTAAGGAGGTTTGCACCACAAAGATTAAATGTAAAAGATTATACGATGAGGGGGTACATTGCGTAAATAGTTGTTAAATGATGTAGTCAATAATTTTGATGTGTGGTGACTACATGAGGAGTTAAGTCAGTTAAAATTTAGAATGTTAAGTTTACAATAAACTAACGAAATATAAATTGTGGATGTTGGCCTCCCATGAGCTTTCCATGGCAATTTGAATGGCCCAGCGAATTAACAAATAAAAACTGAGTTGGACAACCCATGAGCGTTACATGGCAATTTGTTTGTCCCAACTAATTAACGAATTAACAATGCAATGAAGCTTGTCGGCCCAATGAGCGTTACACGGCGTTTTAACCGACCAAACTAAATAACGAACTATCGAAATAAATATGGTAGTCGGAGTATCTTGTGAACCACCATGTTTGATTACTCCAACAAAAATACGAAAACAAGTTAAGAAATGGATAGTATGTGTGCCCATGGGTTCCATGAATTTTTCACCCAACTAACCATTTAAATAACGAAACACAATAATTGGGAAAACCGAGTTTAGCCACGAACCACCGTGAATTCGGTTTAAAATCAACCTAAGGTTTCGGTCATATGGCATTTATGGGTCTCGCTCGGGTCCATAGGGTTGAGTACTGTGGTCAGGTTATCACCCAGGTAAGGAATAGCGTCTTACCTTTGGTTCTTGGAACCGTTTTGCCCGTGCCCAACTCACAGTTTCTCTTCCCCTTTCATTTATCATACGGACATGCCACATAACCTAGCCTTAAGGTGTATGAGTGAAAACAACAGGTGGGAATTCTTAAGGAATTTCCCGAAAATAAAATCGATTTACTTTTCGAAAACTTTTCTTTGAATGTTGAGGCATAGCCTCAGAGTTTGTGTGGGTATGCATACCAATACAATAATAAATAAAAAAAATTATCTAGGAAAGCTATAAACATTTAAAATTGAACACATAAAGGTAAACAGATAGGCACGTATATGGCTCCAAAACATGTGTCTAAGGAAATTTCTAACGACTTATCTTAAACCTTCGGCTTTGATACCAATCTGTCAGACCCCAACCTACGGCGGAAATGCCGGGGCGAACTGATTGCTCACAACTTTTCAAATGTTACTATTATGAAATAATAAATGTGACAATATCTATTAAGTTAATTAAATAATCAAAAACATTAAATATAAATTCCACATTTCAAATAACTAAGACAATACAAATATATCAAAGTTTATAATCTTATTTATTCTCTCTAACGTGCAATCCTAAGTTTTTCTTCCAAACCATCTTGAATATCAAACGATAACCAGCATATGCGTTGAAAATAGAATGATTTTGTCAACACAAAGTTGAGTGAGCAACACCAGTTTAAATGTTCATAGAGAACATAAGTATTTGCAACATGTCATATGAGTATAACAAATTAACCAAATGAGCAAGTATAACTGAGATGTTGAGAAGCAAAAAGCTATAACGACTAGCGTATGATCATACTAGACTAAGATTATGTTGGACCTCTCCGAATGCGGAAGCATACAAAGCAAATAAGCACATAAATAAGTAAGGTATAAGTTGTTAACACATAAGACAAAGTTGCAATTTTGAGTATAAGTATATATGAGAAATACAATTTACGGATATGTCCCCAAAACATAGAAAACGAGTAAAATAGGAGAATGTGGTACTCACCTCGATAGACGAACAAATGAAGATTCAAGATAACGAGAAGCCGGAAAAATATCGCACGCGAACGTTAAATCCTAATGAGAAACGATAGCAAACGAAATACGCTAATTAATGTACAAGATTTACTATGACGACTATATAAACAATATTAAGTTAATATAATAATATAATATCATATATAAGATAACATAATTTGTTTGTTTAATCAAATATATATCGTGGAAAAATATTTCTTTTAATTTTTATAAATATAAGTGTGTTTATATATGTAGCTTACTTGATTTTTATATTTATACAAATATTAGCTTTTAAGTTATCATATACTTATATATACATATATATTATATACATATTTGCTTATATGAATATACACGAAAATGAAAACGAGAGTTAAAAGAGTTCGCTAAGTAGCGAATTTATTATGAACACTAATTCAACAAAATTATATTAATTTAATATTATATATCAAGATTTATTATATAAAACATTCATTTTGATTCATAAAAACATAACTTAATTAATATTATTTGTAGTTTTATAAATAAAATTCCTTGATTTAATAATTTTATTAGAACATTAGTTCCTAAGTATATGCCTTTATGTGAATGAAAACGAGGATTAAACGAGTATCGAAAACCAGTTTTTATTAGGAAAATCTTTATTAGTTATTATTATTAATAATATAAATATTTAATGGGTTAAAAAGAAATAAAACAAGGAAAAATCAGAAAAACGTTGTGCAGGGGGGGTCGAACCCGCGACCTCTGCCCACAAATACATGTGTATTAACCAGCTGGCCCATTGACGAGATGTTTTAAGAACCAGATTAAAAAATATATATACAACAGTCGATCAAAACAGATTTGCTTATAAACCCTAATAATCAAATCGATCCAATACGTTATACTGGATCTAATTAATCATAGGGCTTTTGATCTACTTGATGGCGCGATTAAAACCATATATGTAATTACCTTAAACAACGATTGGAGGTGGGGTAATCGGACAGAAATAGGGCCGGCGTAAAAAGGTCAAGAACGGCAATCAATAGGGCACGACAATGAAATTAACTTTAGGGTAAAGGTTGGCGATAGCTACGGGATTGTAATTGTGAGTTTAATTTCATTATGATCACGATTTATATAGGTTACACCAAACTGTGAATTTACTCGCTCAACATGTGTTGTTGACAAATTGTTTGTTTTTATGCATATTGTAGGTTGTTGTTTTAGATGATTTGAAGTGGAGAACATAGATCACACCTTAGGCTAAAAGTTATAAAAGTTTAAATGTTGTAATTTCTTTTGTTTTAAATACTTTGTACTTTGATATGAATGAAACAAATTAGATGTTGACACTTATTATTATATTAGTGTCTTTGAGCTATGATACATATATTGTCGCGCCCCGGCATGTTCTGTCGTTAGGTTGGGGTATGAAAGATTGGTATCAGAGCCAAAGGCTATAAGATAGGTGGTTAGATGTAACAAACTGGTAGCATGTTTAAGGTTCATATACATGTTTTATTGAACTTGTATCCTACTTGTTTAAATTGTTCATAGCTTAATTATATTTAATTGTTTTTATTCATATGATTGTACACAAAAAACACATACAACTCCTTGGCTATGCCTCACTCTCAAAATTATTTTCAAAAACTAGATTTATTATTTTAATTTGGGAAATTCCTTAAGAATTCCCATATATTTAATTTTTACTCCCATTTGCGATGATTAGTGTGACAGATATGTAGTAACTGGAAGGGGGACACATTGTTCTCCGAACCCTTGACACCAAGGCTTGCGAGCCTAAGGAAATGTAATGCGCATATATCTCAATCAACCGCGAGACCCGGTTGCTTTCATGGAGGGTTTGGCGAGGGTGTGAAACATATTAGGCCATAGCATATCACACCGCATTTTTTGGTCATGGGACCGTAACTTGCGGCCTTTCTCCTAAAATTTCCTGATCTGCGCTCCTGCTTGCGGCCTCTCTTACCAGACAGGACCACAAATTGCGGCCCTCACAGTGCAACTTGCGGCCTTTCTGGTCTTCTTCATTTTTCCTCTATATCATGACTATCGGCCTTATACGAAGAAATTTTTTATTTTTTAAAAACGACTTATACATGTGTTTATGTGTAAAGAAACTCTAAAATATTATGTAAAAATGTGTTTTTTACATGAAAAACGAATTTTTTTATATTTATTTTACATATAAAATAAAGAGTTGTGCATGTAAATTTAAGAGTTCCTCAGTTCTCCATTTTTTTTGAGTTCCCTCTTTAACAGCAAGTAACCTATTTTTTTTATGAGAAAGATAAGTCTAATACTCTAAACCATAAAGTTATCATTTAAAACCCTAAAAGATAAGTCCAATTGTACTTTCAATCAAACACCAAATCTATAGATATTTAACCAATGGTTCTTTCACAAAGGCTACGGCCTAAAGAAAAACAAGTGGCATGTCCGGGCATGAATAGACCCGCTTAACTTTTTTCCTAGGAACCGAGTTTGGAGATGCTATTCCAACAAAATAAAGTAACATCCTAATAACAACTTTATTGATCATCAGGGCTCTATACCAAAGTGTTGCAAATCTGTAAGGCCTTGTTCTCGGTACCCTACATTGGCGTTGGATTACTCATAAACACAGTCCTAAATATCATAATTAAAACTTCCACAGAATAATAAAACTTAAATCATTCATTACAAAACATTCAAAACCTGTCTTTAAAACATAACATTAAATAGCTTATTAAAACATCAAGACAAATCTTCCTTGGATGCCAGCCTCCTTAGATTATGCCATGTACCTCCCTCAAGCCAGCTACTTCAGCCTATTTACCTGCATGCATACTAAAAGTCAGCTACACTGAGTGAGTTCTAGTTGATCACACAACATACAATACATTCACATACTTACTTATACGTATCCGAAGATACATATTAGCTACTTAACCTGTTTATCTTTATTTCATACATACATAAGTACATATCTCCTTTCTTCCCTTCAATCTTCCTTTCTTTCATACTTTTATAATTAATCTTACTTTACATACTTATATGTTTTGAAGAGCCTTTCGCCCTATAACCTATCAAATATAATAAGGGTATGGTCCTTATCCTCTCAGATATTATAATGGTCTGGTCCCTATCCTTTCAGATATTATGAGGGTATGGTCCCTATCAGCTCAGATATTATAAGGGTCTGGTCCCTCCTTTTCGTTTATTCATACCTTCATTTCTTCATACTATCATTCATACAATTTCATACATACCCTGCTATATCATTCATACACAATTTATAAAACAATCACATATTCTAACGATTACCTTCCTTGGAGATACATGCAAAATCCGAAGATCATTCACGTACCAACAAGCATTCATTCATAACCTCATTAACTATCACATAAATCATATAGGACATACACTTACAACTTAAGGTAAGTGTATTAACTATTCACATCGAGTATGCACACGGCCCCGAAAACATAACAAGAAAATGGGGCTAGAAACTCACATGTAAGCGATTCCTTTATGAATTTACAGCTATGCCCTTCTTAAGTTGTGCACGGCCAATTGTGTATCAATTAACAAACATTACTTAACTACTCCAATCATATCATATTTCTAGGTCATTTCCCGTTTTAACGTTACCTTTCCTTGTTAATTAATTTCTTATCTTTAGTTCATATATCATATAAGTCCTTATCTATCGTTTATGTACTTATACGCTGTTTATTGTTTGTTTGCATGAAAACCACATCTAGCGTATAAGTCCTCTCCTGCGTGTAAGTCTTCCCAGCGTATAAGTACACCTGAAGTATAAGTCATATACGTCCATACATATACAGATCACATGCTATATACATATACGGGCATACATGCACGGCTTACATGCATACATACACGCCATATACATATACGAGCATACATACACGCCATATACATATACGGTTATGCATACACGTTATTACATATAAATATACGCCATACATATACGGGCATATATACATGTCATCACATATACATATATGTCATATACATATACGGGTTACACATACATATAAGCCCACATACATATACATTTTATACATACTTATGTGATGCTTAAACATATACGCTTCATACATACATGCTGGCATACTTATATGGCTTACTCCCACATATAGGCTGCTTAAACTTATATTGCGTATATACTTATACGCCGTAATGTTCTGTTCGGCTCTCTACTTCGTGTTTTTAAAGTTTTTCTTTGATTCCGGCGCCGTCAGCCGTCGTTAACAACCATGGTTGGCCGGAGTTTGATCTTTTATGACCTGGGTAGCTTCAGGGTGTCCAGATCTGAGCTAAGGTGACCCTTAAGCTCGTTTTTGGTTGATTAAACACCGGGATAAAGCTAGATCTAGATTCAAATGGCTCATTCGGCATCACGGGGCTTCGGTGTTGGGTTCTAATAGGTTGGGTCAGCTGAGATAAATGATTTCTTACCTTCGGTTGGTCTTGGATCGTTGAATATAGTATGGTAGAGATTGTTTGGCTTAAGTGTGTGTCATTGATGGTGTAGGCTAAGGTGTAAAATGGACGAAGATGGAAAGGATTAGGGTTTAAGGGTACTTATACTCATTTGGCCCATGGACCTTAGGCCTGTACCATTCGTTACTTTTCAAACCCGAAAACTCGATCTATTTTAAATTTTCGGTTTTGTTTCTATTTAAATTTATATATTTTAATAATATTATTAATTAATCTCAATTTTCATTAATGTATTTTATGTGATCATTTCTATGCAATTATACATTTCACCACATTTGTAGTATTACATACTCATTTAAAACATTCATAATCAAGATCAAATATTTAAGTACATATCCCATGCAATGTACTATAATTATTATTTAACTATAACTACTACTTTTATTTTTTTATTATTATTATTATTATTATTATTATTATTATTAATTTTATTATTATCATCATCATTTCATATGTTACTTAATTAATAATAACTATTGAATGTTTTAATTCAATAAAATTTATTAAAATAGTTAAACCTTTTGAATACCCTATTAAACAATTTTTAATTTGTGTTTTAATTATATTAAATACGATTAATTTTCATAATTTCCTTAAGACATAACAACTCTATTGTAACATCTCGTTTTCTGGTTTCGGTTAATAAAAGAAAGTATGAGTTATGATGAGTCGGGCTAGTGTTGGGTTAAATAGAATTGGGTTATGGACTTGAGTTATGACGGAAAGAGGAAAAGACCATGGGCTTAAGCCCATGATCTATAATTATATAAGTCATTAATACCCATTTAATTTCATTTCACACATATTCCAAACAGCTCCTAAAACACACACTTAAGCTCTATCTCTAGTCTCTCTCTCTCTCTCTCTAGCCAAAATCACCAAGAAACCGAGCATCAACCCGAGGTAATGATAGTATGATGTTGTTTGAGCTTAAAACCGTTAGATATAATCACGAAATGGTGAGCCGTCACCGTTAAACCATTTAAGTCATGATATCTGGGTGGAATTGGGTATAAACCGAGCCTAAGATGAGCTTAGGGATCAAAAGGGGCAAAAACAGTGAAAAACAAGTTAAAACTCTTTTTTCCGGCGAATCCGCGGTTTTCCGGCGGCGGCGCCAGAAAGGCGGCGTTGGAAAAGGTTATACGAGGTTAAGGATGTCAGAGAATGTTCTGACATTCTCTGACCTAACCCTAATTCGTTAACAGGAAGTTAACGAATTTGAGGCAATTCGTCAGATGATTCGTTACAAGAAGCCTAACGAACTAGCCTTAGTTCGTATCCGGATTCGTTAAGGAAAAGATAACGAATTAGCCCCAATTCGTTATAGTCATTTGTTAAAGGAGATAACGAAGTAGAAGGTTCAATTCGTTACAAAGGGGTCATTCGTTATAGGGTTCAACTCGTTATAAGGACCAGCTCGAACCCAGCTAGGGGCTCTACCCCTTGGACCCTGCTAGGGGCTGCCTCCCCTAGACCCCGCTGCCAGGGGCGCTGCCCTCGGACCCCCATTCGTTAAGGGTTATAATTAAACTAGAGACATGATATGGGTAGTGATAGTTAAATTGATACGTGTAATTGTTATACAGTTAGTCGTGCACAACTCAAGAAAGGAATAACCATAAACGGTGAACGTAACCGAGTTCAGGTGAGTTTCTAGCCCCATTCCTTGTTATGTTTTCGGGGCTGTGTGCATACTCGATGTGATAGTTAATACACTTACCTTAAATGGTAAGTGTATGCCCTGTATGATTTATGTATGATGATTGCTTGATGGTGTGTGAACGATCTTTGGATATTTCAAGTACCGTCAGGTGGAAGTTAAGGACATGATTGATATGTATGATGTATGAATGATGTATGTATGAATATATATGATGTATGAATAACGTATGTATGATATGTTTATGGTACGTGAACGCTCTTCGGAGATTGCACGCATTGTCAAGGAAAGTATGTAAAGGAAAGGTAGGTTATAGTAGTACAAATGTAGGGAACCGACCCTAATAGTATCAGCGAACGTAGGGAACCGACCCTAATAGTATCGGCGAATGAAGGGAACCGACCCTAATAGTATCGGCGAATGTAGGGAACCGACCCTAATAATATCGGCAAAGTTGATAGGGTGAAATGCCCTTAAAAACTTATAGGTACGAATGGAAGTATTACGTAAGTATGAAAGAAAGGATGAAAGTACGAATGTATGTAAGCATGTAAGTAACTATAAAGGTATGTACCTTCGGGTGCATATGTTAGTATGTGAATGTATTATATGTCGTCTGAGTAACTAGAACTCACTCAGCGTAGCTGACTTTTAGTATGCACGCAGGTGAGTAGAATGAGGCAACTTGCTTGAAGGGAAGCACATGACATGGATTTGAAGGCACTTGCATCTCAATGAAGTGTTATGTTATGATATTTAAAAGACAATGTTTTATGTTTAAATAATTGAAATTCTCGTTAAGACAAGGACTAATGGTCATGTAATGTAATGGTTTGAATGTTTTAAAATTCCACGAATGTTTTTATTAACTCTGATAGTATGAAATGTGTTTATGAGTAAATCCAACGTCCAAAGTAGGGCACCGGTAACGGGGCCTTACATCTATATTTTCAATATAAAAGGAGGACAATCCTCCATTATTTTCACACCTCAATCCATTCTATTCTTAAGTTTAAGAGCACTAACAAGTAAGTTGTTACCATTTCAAGCATTTTATAGCTTTTGTTTTGATTTTATCTTGAATGTTCATACTTATTCATAAGTTGTTCTTCATGATCATGTTACTTTTATCATAAAACTATTATATTTTGGTTTTAAGAATCATTAAGATCATGGATATCCAAGATGAACACTTTGATTTTTCTAAATTTTGGATCAAGCCTAGTTATTTTGCAAGAACAAACATGAATATATATTTATCTAAATCTTATGATTCGTTGATCATCATAACTTATAAACAGTCTTTAAATAAGATTATTTATAAAAATTTCTTTTATTTAAAATATTTTACAATAGACATAACATACTTCATATCTTTGAATTAATAATTGAGTAAATTAATTATTTTTTATTTTATTTAAACATAACTACTATTTATGAGAATTAATTAATTAATTATGTTACTTGGAAACAAATGTTTAATCATAAATTGTTATTAATATTATTATTCAATCTTATATTAATAAGTTATAATTATTTGTCTACAAATCATTCTTCAATTATTAAAATTCAAATGATTTATATAAACTTTATTCAATTTTGTTAAACTCATTAAAATCCCCAAGTCCCCATTTAACATAAGTTAATTAACTTTATAATTCCGGTTACTAGTCCTTGATTTTTTGTATCTTCGTTATTATTTATAGTTTTGTGAGATTCAATTGCTTGGTTTGTTAACTCGCTTTCGGTTATTTATTTCAAGTTGTCTCCAATATCAAAGGTGAGTTTCTCACACCCCCTTTTTACCCTTTTTAACTATTTTGGGGGTAGCATATATATCCTATCAACAATTCAATTTCTTTTATTTATTATTTACAAACTACAATTCGCATCATGGACTTGTGTGTTTACTTGTTACTTGCTCAATTACTTCGTGCATGGATTTCTTCGATAAGTATGATCATACGCCCCCCTTTGCACCCATGGACCATTTGTTTCTGGTGGAAAGGGGACTCCGATCTGAGTACGTTGGTGCACAATCCCAACTGGAAAAGACCTTCATTTATTCTTTACACTCATGGACCATCGTTTCTAGTGCAAAGAACCCTTATGTGTTTTTCCCAAGTTTTCATGGAATTGTATGGTTTTTTTATATATATTATTTCAAACTATGTGAACTCACCAACTATTAATTTAGTTGACATTATTTTATATATATGCTACAGGTACTTTTATTAGAGGATGAAATGGACGAAGTCACTAGAAGATAGGTTATTTCAATAATAAATAAATAAGACATGGGTTTTATTGTTTTCCTTTGTAATTGTTTTATTGAACAACTTGTGTATTTGGGATTTGAATGAATTAATGATATTATTGTCACTTAATAGTGTCACATGTGTTTTGGGCAATCTGTACGTCACACCCGCGCGTATTAGGCTTTAGCCGGGGTGTTACAGATTGGTATCAAAGCCGTGACTATAAGATAGGACATTAGACGTAGTGTTTTAGTTGGTTATAGTTTATTTGCTTAATTGTTAAGGTTGCATGATTAGAAAATTATGTGAGCCTTATTTGATTGTTCAATGCACATTATTTGGTTATTATTAATTTGTTTATGCCTTATGTACGCAAATACTATTATACTGATGATTTAATTACACAAGCACACACAAGTCCAAGGCTTATGCCTTAAAAACAAAGAGTTTTCCAACATTTTCAATTATTGATTTTTATTGTGGTGTTCCGATATTTATTCTTCTTAAAGATGGTTCTATATGGAGGGTATGTAGTAAACTGTAAGGGGGACGTGCCTGTTTTCCGAAACTCTTGACACCAAGGTTATTGAAACCTAAGGATAAGCAATGCGTATAAATCCCAATCAGACGCGGGACCCGGTTGCTTACCTGGAGAGTTAGGAAAAAGCATGAACTCTATTAAACCAAAGCATACCACTTTCAACGCCATATGAATCACAACTTTAAGTTTTCAAACGCGACCATGTTCTCTTTGTGAAAAGAATATGGTTGCACTCCTCTATGTTTTACAACGTGTTTTAACTGAAAGTCTGTATACGAATACTCAGCTTTCGGTTCGATTTAATTACGCATTTTTATACGAGAATAGTTAAGTTTTAAATAAATTTTGTGACACGTTTACTTTATTTATACGCTCATTTACGGCTTAAACTTTTAAAAGTTTGCAAAGTAATAACCGAATTTCAAACGATTCCTTTGTTATTTTACTATTATGTTTTAGAATTGAAAATTCAAAAAGTTAGGGTGATACATGACTGGTCGAATTTCAATTCGATTACCTTATTTCCATATTTATTTACCCTTATATTTTAGAAGTGAAAATTTAAAAAGTCATGGTGGTTTACGAACATTCGATTTCATTATTTAATGTAAGTTTAATATTTTTTCCATATGATTATTCAATAATTTATGAGGTTTTCGTTTATTGAAAGGTGAAAACTCATGACGTTTCATGGGAATTCCAATTTCGATTTCAAATTTGTTTCATGCGATTTCTTTTCTTTACTTGTTTCTATTAGTCGTTTTCATACTTACGTCTCAAGTCACGTGAATTCTTCACGTTTCGTATCATGCTTCCTTGTTTTCCTAGTTGTTACACTCAACTCACGAAATGACAATCCAAGTTATCAAGTAAATGGCCTCCGCGATCCCAATCACCCCACGTTTGACCGCAACAACCTTCATCGCTATAGTAAATTAATATTCAAACCCAGCACCATTCTTGGAAACGCAAACCAAACCCAACCAAAGAGCCTCGCACAGAAACATTTCCTTTGTATAGTATGTGTAAGTCTACCGCGTTACTTCCTCGAAACGTTGATATACTTAAATTCGTGATAGATTCAATTACCACTTATTGCTAAAACCTACCTAAACTCAACACCACTCACCCATCTGCAAGACATGTACCTAACCATTTGTCTCAATCACATGTTTAACCTCATGCTTCAAGCCTACTAACATTGTAGTGACCTTAGCACACTCGCCATACTTTGGAAGGCCTAACTTGTTTCCGCCATGCAACACCCTAACCCCGCATCCTTTGTCGACCTTATACGATTTTTCGGTTTCAATACTTAGACTTTTACAAAACTCATCAAACTCGTCTACATTTTCTTTTGCCTATTTTTCTACATTTTATTTCTTTTACTAACACCTCGTACCAAATCCCAAATCCTTAGTTATTTTAATCTTCAGTCAAATTGATTTTCTTTAAAAATAATTTATTACCTCTATTATTATTATTATCATTATTATCATTATTATTATTATTATTATTAGAATTAGAATTGAAGTTATTAATATTACCATCATTATTAATATTACTACTACTATTGTTACTAGTACCATCACCGTCACCATCACTATTATTATTACGGTAATTATCAATATGATTATTATTAGAATTGTTATTATTATTATTGTTAATATTTTTTATTATTATTGATATTAGTAATATTATTATTACTAGTATCATTGTCACTACTATTATATAATAATATTTAAAGTAAAATATTTGCTTCAAACAAGTTTTGAGCCCTTTTGAAACTATTTTTTTTATTCAATAATATTTTTATTATTATGATTAGTAATATTATTATTACTGGTATTATCTTCACCTCTAATAATAATGTAATTATTATTTCAAACTGTATTAAAAGTAAACTTTTTGTTTCAAACAAATCTTAAGCCCTTTTGAGGCTATATTTCATTCAACAAGTCAGGTTATTTGACAATCTCTTTCCTAGGCAGCTGGCAAAAAGAAAACATTTATTTTTACGTTAAGGATTTTATAAAATTCTCAAGTTTTAGCGCTAGTTAAAAACGTTTTGCCTAACTAAAATAGAATAATCTGATTTCGCCATGAGATATAAAAACACCACGATTTACAACCGTTGTGATGTATCCATTCCCTTATTTCTCCTTCGTTAACGCCAATGAGTTTCGGCTATGAAATCATGGCACCACCTTCCACGGAAACCTTCATGCCACAAACTGTGACAATCGTCAATTTCAGGTTAACTCCGTTAACGCAACTCCGTTAATTCAAACTTTAGATTTATTGAATCTATAACGCAAACTTCATTACATTTAAACTAGGGTTTAAATGACGCTTAACACTTACTACATGTGTAGTAGTCTTTCGGGATTTGCACCGAAACGCAAACGATTGATGAATAAATGAAACACACTAAAACACTAATGATGTGATAATTATGTGTTAGGATTATGTGTTATGTGATAATATTATTGTCATGTTAATTTAATGTGCAAGTTATGATAGAATGTTCTAGAAAAAGGAAATACCTAATGTTAACTTAATGTGCAAGTTATGATAGAATGTTCTAGAAAAAGGAAATACTTAATGTTAACTTAATGTGCAAGTTATTATAGAATGTTCTAGAAAAAGGAAATACTTAATGATAACTTAAGGTGCAAGTTATGATAGAATGTTCTAGAAAAAGTAATACTTAGGAGTTGAGGGGCCAAGGTGCAACATATTAGTCTATAAATACATGATAAACCTAAACCCTAACTCCCATCCCTTTTCCCTAACCCCAAATCGGCCAGCCATCCCCTCTCCCCTCTCCTTGTGATAGATCAATATACACACACACACACTCAAGATCTTTCAAGTTTGATTGAAGATTAAGGTGCTAGGAAGGTATAAACAACTATTCTATGCATCCTCTATGTTTAATTGTTAGTTTTATTGGGTGTAATTTATGTGCATGGATATTGTTTATGGAGTCTAGAGTGTTATGTGAATGCATGATAGTTCATAGATTGTTAAATTGTTGAGTTTTGATGTGAACAGATTCTGGACAGAATGTATATACGATGTTTAACTGACTGTAACGAAGTGTAAACGTGAAAATTGATTGAGATTGTGGGTACTGCAATAAACTAGGTTGAGTCTAGTTTCTATGAAGTATAAATTCGTAATTTTTGGATAAGTGGAAGTATACTTTTATGATTTTACAAAAACGTGATGCAAAGCTGAGCTGTTAGACCTGCTGTTAGGTTATGTTGTAAATGTTGTATCTCATGAACTACGAGACCAATTGGGTTGGTTCCACTTCTGGAAGTTGACTCACTGAGTTAGGAACCAAACCCAAGTGGTCTTGCATTTATTGGATTTTTCTTTTAACGGGAATTGCAAATAACATTCTGATGTGCATGAATCTGACTGATATGAGTTTTCTGTAGTGTTTTGATCATTATGAGAAATCTATATGGAATAAAAATAAGATAAAAGATGTTCTGGAAACCTAAGATATGTATGCTTCTGTGGTAATTTTTGGTGAATTAATTGAGATGATATGATCGGTGAAATAGCACAATCTTTCAAGTAGAAATTCTGTCATAACGAAACTAGCTGCTGAGTTGTATAGGAATGCATGAAAAATGATAGTTTTTATATAATTGTTGTATTTTGACCAAAATACCCTTGCGGGGAATAGTTGCTAGTTGATTGCCATGAATTGACCAAATTGCCCTTATGGGGAATAATGGTTAGTTAGTCTTTGTTTGTTGACCAAAATGCCCTTACGGGAATAATTGCTAATAAGTATGTTATTAATACATGACACGAAAGTAATTGCTCACTCATGTATCGTATCACAATTGTACTTGTTTAAGTCACACACGATTCACAAACGAAACACGAAACATGTTACGTGCATAGGTATTATGTGCCGAGTCTAGAGACTCGTTAAACGTTCCGATACTTAGAAAATCTCTTTGTTATTTTAGAACGCTAGAGAGTTTTCTACGACGCGCATCACTTGGTGATCTAGATCGGATATTCTTCGCAAACAGTGAGTTCACTTACCCCACTCTTAAACTGTTTTCAAACGTTTTTCACTTGGGGGAGATAACATACTCCGATAAACATATTTTCTGAGATAAACGCATATGAAAGATTTTGTTATAAATTATATATCACTTGTAAAGGCTAAGCGGCACATGTAACATTTGAAGTCCCACACATCGGACCGGTTAATATTTGGAATAGCGAGTCACTTTTGGGTAGTACTACTGGGTTTGACAAACCCCACCCGACGCTAAGCTCAACTGGAGGTTGAGTGGGTGTAATTTTGGCTAACACTTACCATGGTCTGGAGGACCTGGTGACGGGCACTTGATAAACAGTCAGCTTCGGTTGCGAACCACTTAGCGATACTTGTTGTATAGATTAGCTACCTATCGATATATAATTTGACATAACACTATCTGGTAATGCAAAACACTTAAACGCTGTAACGAGGTTACACACTCAAACGCCGTAACGGGGTTACGCAACACTTAAACGCTGTAACGTGGTTACACACTCAAACGTCGTAACGGGGTTACGCAACACTTAAACGCTGTAACGTGGTTACACACTCAAACGTCGTAACGGGGTAATGCAAAACACTTAAACGCTGTAACGTGGTTACACACTCAAACGTCGTAACGAGGTTACGCAAAACGCTAAACGATTTATCTTATTTTACTTGTGAACTCACCAACCTTGTGTTGACACTTTTAGTATGTTATTCTCAGGTAGCCGAGGCGGGCGCGCGGTTTAGGAGCATGCATTAATTGTTAAACATCTTACTCTGCAAACTTAATTTTAACATTTACATTTGGTTTTAAGTCGTCCTGCGTGACGCAACTTTTGAATTAAGGTTTTACGCTTCCGCACTTATTTTTCATTTAAACGTTTTCTTTGGTTTGGTTATAACTAATGATTCCGATCCTGCCAGTTCACACCCTCTGACGGTAAAACTCCGTTAGTGGATTTTGAGGGTGTGACAGATTGGTATCAGAGCCATTGGTTATAGCGAACTAGAAGCTGCATGCATACTAGACTATAACCGCGACGACCCATTAGTTATAATGATACGCACTGCATAGGTTTGTGTAGTCTTGAAATCTTATTTCTTTACCTCCTTCACTCATACGCGCGCATATACACGGCTTACCTGTAGAAATGTCGACGCCACCCTCATCATCATCCGATTCGATGACGCATGCCCACGGGAAGGAACCGCAGTTACCTACTGCCTCGCCACCCCGTGTAGTCCCGGAACTCGAAGCTCCTGCACCGAAGAGGTACCGCCTATCCGGAGGCCTGTATGAAAACGACGTTAGCTGGGAGTGGTACCCCAACATGATCAGACGTATGGTCTATCGCGAACAAGTTCCCCCGTTGCCTCACCCGAACCATCCTGCTTACCCTAACACTCTACCACCTATAACCGAACCTGTAGAGCGAGTTCTCGCAGCTGTCGTTTCTTGTTTGGAGCGTGATGTGGGTTACATGCGCTACACTAGAGAAAATGTTGCCAGACTGTTTAAAGATGGAACCGAGACTCAGGAGATTGCCCGCATGGCAGCGGCAATGAAAGAAATGCAAGAGACTAGTGAGCAACAAACCAAGGTTATGATGAAGATGCAAGCCGAGATGATAGACTTGCAAGAGCAACTCCAAGAAGCAAGGACCCGAACGGAGATAGCGTTAGAACGTTGCGATATCCTACAAATGCAACTTGCTCAGAACGCATCAGAACCTGAGGCAGAGCCTGAGGCCGAGCCCGAGGCAGAACCTGAAGTAGAGGAGCCTGAAGAAGATTCCGAGGAAGATCCCGAGGAGGAACCCGAAGAAGAACCGGAGGAAGAACCGGCTGAGCCAGAGGCACACTCAGAGGTGTCCACAGACGATGTACGAATGTGCAGATCCTTGGATTGGAACTGGCTAACGCGATGAACTGGGAGGAGTTCAAAAACATGATGCGAGAGGAGTACTGTCCGAGGGAAGAAATTTCGAAGTTAGAGTCGGAGTTTTGATCGTTGAAAATGGTGGGTTCGGAGATTGAAGCCTACACTACTCGTTCGCACGAGTTGGCAGTGATGTGTCCGCGGATGGTGGATCCGCCGAGCAAGAGAATAGAGATGTACATTGATGGGTTAGCACCACAGATTCAGGGTATGGTGACGTCTTCCAGACCAGCCACGATCCAACAAGCGATCCGTTTAGCTCACAAACTGACGGATCAGGCTGTGACCCAAGGTGCGTTACCACCTTGGGGTTCGACCACTAAAGCCCGTGACAACCCGAGTAATGACCACGTCAGCAACAGCAACAACAACAGCAACCCGAACAGCGGGAAGAGAAAGTTTGACAACACCAGATCTTCATCCTCAAACCTCCCACAGCAACACCACTACCGTAAGCCCGAATTTACTCGGAGTTTCAACACTCAGAATCACAACAACAACAACAACGGTAGCGGGCAGGTTTCGAGTGGATATGCTGGGAAATATCCAAAGTGCAACAGGTGCAACTTTCATCATGTTGGTCAGTGTGACCGTGTCAAGTGTCAAAGATGCGGAAAGATAGGTCACCAGGCGAAGGAATGTAGAGGAGACCTTGCGGCGAAGGGTGCTCCTAAGCCACCGATGACGACGAAGGGATGTTTTGAATGTGGACAGGAAGGTCATTTCCCGAAGGATTGCCCCAAGCTGAAACAGAATGACAATAATGGGGGTAATGGAAGTGGCAGTAATGGTGGAGGAAATGGCAAAGGAAGAGCGTTTGTGATTGGATCGGGTCAAGCCCGCAGAGATCCGCATGTGGTGTCCGGTAAGTTCCCTGTAAACGATTATTTTGCTTCTATTTTGTTTGACACTGGAGCTGATAGGAGTTTTGTGTCGAAAGCCTTTAGCCAACTTTTAAACCTTACTCCAACCCCGTTAGACGCTAAGTTTCCTGTTGAATTAGCTAACGGTAAAACTGTAATAACAACTCATATACTTGCGGGATGTAAGTTGAAACTGTCAGGTCATGTCTTTGACATCGACCTTATTCCTTTTACGCTTAGTAGTTTCGATGTCGTTGTCGGCATGGACTGGTTATCCGAGAACCGAGCGGAGATTATATGCCATGATAAGATAGTCCATATTACCACCCCTTCCGGCAAGATCATTTCGGTCCGAGGCGAGAAAAGCGGCATGACCACCAGCGTCATTACCCTTATGAAGGCACAGAAGTATCTACGAAAGGGTCATCCGGCAATTTTGGCGCAGATTGTTGAGAAACCCGCGGAGGAGAAACGAATTGAAGACATACCGGTTGTGCGAGACTTCCCGGAAGTTTTCCCGGAGGATTTGCCTGGACTCCCTCCTATTCGACAAGTCGAATTCCAAATCGAGTTGACACCCGGTGCAGCACCCATAGCACGAGCCCCGTATCGGCTCGCACCGGCGGAACTTCAGGAGTTGTCCACCCAGTTGCAAGATTTGTTGGATAAAGGTTTTATCCGACCTAGCTCATCGCCATGGGGAGCCCCTGTCTTGTTTGTCCGAAAGAAAGATGGGACTTTCCGAATGTGCATCGACTACCGGGAGTTGAACAAGGTGACGGTCAAGAACCGTTATCCTTTACCCCGAATCGATGATTTGTTTGACCAGCTTCAAGGATCGAGTTACTACTCGAAGATCGATCTACGATCTGGTTACCATCAGCTAAGAGTGCGCGAAGAAGATATTTCAAAGACGGCTTTCAGAACACGGTATGGTCACTACGAGTTCTCGGTTATGCCTTTTGGCCTAACCAACGCGCCAGCCGTATTTATGGATCTCATGAATCGAGTATGCAAGGCGTACCTCGACAAGTTCGTAATTGTTTTCATCGATGATATTCTTGTCTACTCCAAGAACGAGACTGACCACGAAGAGCACTTAAGGATAATTCTGGAACTACTGAAGAAGGAACAACTGTATGCTAAAGTCTCGAAATGTGAATTTTGGCTTCGCGAGGTTCACTTTTTAGGACATGTGATCAACGAGAATGGTATCCATGTCGATCCCGGTAAGGTAGAGGCCATAAAAAAACTGGGAAGCACCTAAGACTCCGACTGAAGTGCGACAATTCCTAGGACTGGCCGGCTACTATCGGCGTTTCATCGAGGGATTTTCAAAGATTGCTCAACCCCTCACCGCTTTGACTCACAAGGGCACTAAGTACAACTGGGGTGACGCGCAAGAATCCGCTTTCCAACTGTTGAAAACCAAGCTTTGTAGCGCCCCTATTTTAGCCCTCCCCGAGGGAACAGAAAATTTTGAGGTACACTGTGACGCATCTATACAAGGTCTCGGTTGTGTGCTGATGCAACTCGAGAAGGTTATAGCCTACGCCTCTAGACAACTACGGGTTCACGAGAAGAACTACACGACCCATGATTTGGAACTCGGAGCTATGGTGTTTGCTCTTAAGATATGGAGGCATTACTTGTACGGTACCAAGTTTACCATTTACACCGACCACAAGAGTCTCCAACATATCTACGATCAGAAGGAGCTGAACATGCGACAGCGTCGTTGGGTCGAGCTGCTCAAAGATTATGATTGTGCCATCAAGTACCACCCGGGCAAGGCCAATGTGGTGGCCGACGCCCTCAGCAGAAAAGAAACAGAAAAACCCAGACGAGTAAGAGCATTGCAACTTACGATTCATGCCAGCTTACCCGATCAGATTCGCGATGCGCAACTGGAAGCTTTGAAAGATGAAAATCTTCCATCGGAACTCATGCGGGGCATGAACAAGCAACTTGAAACCAGATCGGACGGGGTCCGATATTTTGAGAACCGGATTTGGGTTCCACGATACGGAGAGTTGAGAACTCTAGTGATGGACGAAGCTCACAAGTCCCGATATTCTATCCACCCTGGCTCAGATAAAATGTATCATGATTTAAAGGCACTTTACTGGTGGCCGAACATGAAAGCCGACATTGCCACCTACGTGAGCAAATGCTTGACTTGTGCCAGAGTCAAGATTGAATACCAGAAACCATCTGGTCTACTGCAACAACCGGAACTCCCAATGTGGAAATGGGAGCACATCTCAATGGATTTTATTACGGGTTTGCCTAAGACACCGACGGGATGCGATACCATCTGGGTGATCGTTGACCGGTTGACTAAGTCCGCGCACTTCCTAGCGATTAAGGAATAGGACAAAATGGAAAAACTGACTCGCGTTTACATGAAAGAAGTAGTGTCTAGACACGGAGTGCCTGTCTCAATCATTTCTGATCGAGATTCTCGTTTCACTTCGCACTTTTGGAAGTCACTATAAAGCGCCCTAGGCACACGCCTTGTTATGAGCACAGCCTACCATCCTCAGACGGATGGGCAAAGTGAACGAACTATTCAGACCTTAGAGGACATGTTGCGTGCATGCGTGTTGGATTTCGGAAAAAGTTGGGAACCCCACTTACCTTTGGTAGAGTTTTCGTATAATAACAGCTACCACACAAGTATTAAAGCAGCGCCGTTTGAAGCACTGTACGGACGGAAGTGTCGATCACCACTCTGCTGGGCAGAGGTGGGTGACAGCCAAATCACTGGTCCAGAACTGGTACTCGAAACTTCGGAAAAGATTGTTCAAATCCGAAATCGCAAGGCAGCAGCACGAGATCGCCAAAAGAGTTACGCTGACAAGCGCCGAAAACTTCTCGAATTTCAAGTAAACGATCGAGTGTTACTCAAAGTCTCACCTTGGAAAGGTGTGGTTCGCTTTGGAAAGCGAAACAACTCAACCCACGATATGTTGGTCCTTATCGGATAACGGAACGCATTGGTCCAGTGGCGTACCGACTAGACTTACCAGCAGAACTCAGCGGTGTACACAACGTTTTTCACGTATCGAATTTAAAGAAATGCCTATCCGATGAAACTCAAGTAGTCCCTTTGAAGGAACTGCAAGTTGATGAACAGTTACGCTTCATTGAAGAACCAGTTGAGGTTTTGGATTGGGAAACCAAAACGCTCAAGCACAGCAAAATTCCAATTGTTAAAGTTCATTGGAACTCGAGACGTGGACCGGAGTTCACATTAGAACGCGAGAATCAAATGATGAAAAAGTATCCTCACCTTTTTGAAGGGCTGACCAAACACAGAAAACCGCGAAACCCGGCAAACCGTCAGAAATCACCGGAAGTATGAATTAAATTTCGGGACGAAATTTCTTTCAACTAGGGGATGATATGACAAACTGAAATTTTTTCTTACTTTTTCAGACACTCATCACGACTTGACTCAAATTTTCGGGACGAAAATTCTTTAACATGGGAATGATGTGACAATCGTCAATTTCAGGTTAACTCCGTTAACGCAACTCCGTCAATTCAAACTTTAGATTTATTGAATCTATAACGCAAACTTCATTACATTTAAACTAGGGTTTAAATGACGCTTAACACTTACTACATGTGTAGTAGTCTTTCGGGATTTGCACCGAAACGCAAACGATTGATGAATAAATGAAACACACTAAAACACTAATGATGTGATAATTATGTGTTAGGATTATGTGTTATGTGATAATATTATTGTCATGTTAATTTAATGTGCAAGTTATGATAGAATGTTCTAGAAAAAGGAAATACCTAATGTTAACTTAATGTGCAAGTTATGATAGAATGTTCTAGAAAAAGGAAATACTTAATGTTAACTTAATGTGCAAGTTATTATAGAATGTTCTAGAAAAAGGAAATACTTAATGATAACTTAAGGTGCAAGTTATGATAGAATGTTCTAGAAAAAGTAATACTTAGGAGTTGAGGGGCCAAGGTGCAACATATTAGTCTATAAATACATGATAAACCTAAACCCTAACTCCCATCCCTTTTCCCTAACCCCAAATCGGCCAGCCATCCCCTCTCCCCTCTCCTTGTGATAGATCAATATACACACACACACACTCAAGATCTTTCAAGTTTGATTGAAGATTAAGGTGCTAGGAAGGTATAAACAACTATTCTATGCATCCTCTATGTTTAATTGTTAGTTTTATTGGGTGTAATTTATGTGCATGGATATTGTTTATGGAGTCTAGAGTGTTATGTGAATGCATGATAGTTCATAGATTGTTAAATTGTTGAGTTTTGATGTGAACAGATTCTGGACAGAATGTATATACGATGTTTAACTGACTGTAACGAAGTGTAAACGTGAAAATTGATTGAGATTGTGGGTACTGCAATAAACTAGGTTGAGTCTAGTTTCTATGAAGTATAAATTCGTAATTTTTGGATAAGTGGAAGTATACTTTTATGATTTTACAAAAACGTGATGCAAAGCTGAGCTGTTAGACCTGCTGTTAGGTTATGTTGTAAATGTTGTATCTCATGAACTACGAGACCAATTGGGTTGGTTCCACTTCTGGAAGTTGACTCACTGAGTTAGGAACCAAACCCAAGTGGTCTTGCATTTATTGGATTTTTCTTTTAACGGGAATTGCAAATAACATTCTGATGTGCATGAATCTGACTGATATGAGTTTTCTGTAGTGTTTTGATCATTATGAGAAATCTATATGGAATAAAAATAAGATAAAAGATGTTCTGGAAACCTAAGATATGTATGCTTCTGTGGTAATTTTTGGTGAATTAATTGAGATGATATGATCGGTGAAATAGCACAATCTTTCAAGTAGAAATTCTGTCATAACGAAACTAGCTGCTGAGTTGTATAGGAATGCATGAAAAATGATAGTTTTTATATAATTGTTGTATTTTGACCAAAATACCCTTGCGGGGAATAGTTGCTAGTTGATTGCCATGAATTGACCAAATTGCCCTTATGGGGAATAATGGTTAGTTAGTCTTTGTTTGTTGACCAAAATGCCCTTACGGGAATAATTGCTAATAAGTATGTTATTAATACATGACACGAAAGTAATTGCTCACTCATGTATCGTATCACAATTGTACTTGTTTAAGTCACACACGATTCACAAACGAAACACGAAACATGTTACGTGCATAGGTATTATGTGCCGAGTCTAGAGACTCGTTAAACGTTCCGATACTTAGAAAATCTCTTTGTTATTTTAGAACGCTAGAGAGTTTTCTACGACGCGCATCACTTGGTGATCTAGATCGGATATTCTTCGCAAACAGTGAGTTCACTTACCCCACTCTTAAACTGTTTTCAAACGTTTTTCACTTGGGGGAGATAACATACTCCGATAAACATATTTTCTGAGATAAACGCATATGAAAGATTTTGTTATAAATTATATATCACTTGTAAAGGCTAAGCGGCACATGTAACATTTGAAGTCCCACACATCGGACCGGTTAATATTTGGAATAGCGAGTCACTTTTGGGTAGTACTACTGGGTTTGACAAACCCCACCCGACGCTAAGCTCAACTGGAGGTTGAGTGGGTGTAATTTTGGCTAACACTTACCATGGTCTGGAGGACCTGGTGACGGGCACTTGATAAACAGTCAGCTTCGGTTGCGAACCACTTAGCGATACTTGTTGTATAGATTAGCTACCTATCGATATATAATTTGACATAACACTATCTGGTAATGCAAAACACTTAAACGCTGTAACGAGGTTACACACTCAAACGCCGTAACGGGGTTACGCAACACTTAAACGCTGTAACGTGGTTACACACTCAAACGTCGTAACGGGGTTACGCAACACTTAAACGCTGTAACGTGGTTACACACTCAAACGTCGTAACGGGGTAATGCAAAACACTTAAACGCTGTAACGTGGTTACACACTCAAACGTCGTAACGAGGTTACGCAAAACGCTAAACGATTTATCTTATTTTACTTGTGAACTCACCAACCTTGTGTTGACACTTTTAGTATGTTATTCTCAGGTAGCCGAGGCGGGCGCGCGGTTTAGGAGCATGCATTAATTGTTAAACATCTTACTCTGCAAACTTAATTTTAACATTTACATTTGGTTTTAAGTCGTCCTGCGTGACGCAACTTTTGAATTAAGGTTTTACGCTTCCGCACTTATTTTTCATTTAAACGTTTTCTTTGGTTTGGTTATAACTAATGATTCCGATCCTGCCAGTTCACACCCTCTGACGGTAAAACTCCGTTAGTGGATTTTGAGGGTGTGACACAAACAAACCTATATTCGAGAAGACAAGCTTCGCAAGCTACATTTACTTTTCTTTATTTTTCTCTTTCATGTATGTTTCGAACTTACCCAAAGTGACTTTTACATCCACTTCTTTAGAATATCGTTTATGTAGTTTATTTTGATTGTCCATTGATTTTGGATCCATATTCGTTTGTATTTTTACGAAACGTAAATTCGTATATCATACTTATTCGCTTTGCTAAATTGGGTTACGTTGTTATTTCAAATCTCGTGGTCTATGACCCATTTTTTTCTTAAAAATACATGTTAAGTGAAAATTGAGACTATAAACATTTATGTGTACATAGCTACCTAATAGAAACTGTGTTTTAATGATATTTTTTACATTTGAATATTCGTGACCGACTCTCTCTTAATAAATTCGTTTACTTTGAACGGGAATTGTGTCCCATGTGCATGCTGAGTTTATGTTATGTTATTTATTACACAAATTGTTTTGGATTATTCATTTACTTCTCTTCCACACAATGTTTTATTTGAACCATTTGTTTGTTCGTGATTTCATCAATCTGAGACAAATGCGTTATTTTGCTTTCAAAATAAAATTCAATTGTTTACTTTGATAAACTCAAGGATATTATTGGAAATTTTCTTTTTATAGACCTATGTGATTTTGATATTAAAATTTCATTCACCCATTTCACTTTATTATAAATTTACATGTTCGTAAGATGTAATTGTTTATTCATCTCAATGTTGCCGCTAGTTACGTTGAATATTATTCGGAAATTTACATTCGTTAAACTTTTTGATATTTTGATATATAACAGTTTCGTTTATCTAAATCTATTCTGGAACCCAATGCGTTATCAAATATACATGTTCATATTTCATTGGTTAAATGCTACGTTTACTTACCACGTTATTCTCGATCCCGGTATTTCAGTTACATGTTACGATGGTTATAATTCTAAATGTTTCGTACTTTAATTTCATTACCTCATTTATTTCATTTTCAACATCGTTTACTTGGTTTAGACACAATGATTCTATTTACTTGACTTAGTGTTTTAACGTTGTCCTTGGCCTGAACGGTCTATTAATGTGTTTTATAATGTTTTTACCCTTTTTAATTCATTATTTTTTTGAAGTTCTATATGAGAATATTTTTTTTCTTTATCTAAGGTCTATGTCTTAAAACCACACAATAAAGCAAGTTATATGGACCATCCAACGATAGAGGTAATTACGGGTCGACACGTAATTATCAAAGTCCTCGCATGGAAAATATAATAAGTACGGTTGTGTGAAATAACTCGGAACTTGGAATGATTTTTGGAGCACGGGGCAAATACAATATGATAAGGGCATGGTGGATACGCCGCTGCTAAATCCGATATATAAGTGTCCTTGTCACATTTCCTATTTGTGGCGTTCTTTCGAGTCATTCAAAGATCTACGTTATTTTATTTTAATTGTGCATGTATAAAATTGCTAAAATTTCTAACAACTCCATTTATTATTTGTTCTCTTTAAGATTTTTTTTTTATTTTTATTCAAATTTCGGGACGAAATTTCTAAAATTTGTAAGTCCTCTAACATTCGTTACTTTTCAAACCCAAAAAATCGATCCATTTTAAATTTTTATAATATTATTAATTAATATCAATTTTCATTAATGATTTTATGTGATCATTTCTATGCAATTATGCATTTCACCACCTTTGTAGTATTACATACTCATTTAAAACATTCATAATCAAGATCAAATATTTAAGTACATGTCCCATGCAATGTACTATAATTATTATTTAACTACAACTACTACTTTTATTTTATTATTATTATTATTAATTTTATTATTATCATCATCTTTTCATATGTTACTTAATTAATAATAATTAATGAATGTTTTAATTCAATGAAATTTATTAAAATAGTTAAACCTTTTGAATACCCTATTAAACAATTTTTAATTTGTGTTTTAATTATATTAAATATGATTAATTTTCATAATTTTCTTAAGACATAACAACTCTATATTTTCAATATAAAAGGAGGACAAATCCTCCATTATTTTCACATCTCAATCCATTCTTTCTTAAGTTTAAGAGCACTAACAAGTAAGTTGTTACCATTTCAAGAATTTTATTGCTTTTGTTTTGATTTTATCTTGAATGTTCATACTTGTTCATAAGTTGTTCTTCATGATTATGTTACTTTTATCAGAAAAATATTATATTTTGGTTTTAAGAATCATTATGATCATGGATATCCAAGATGAACACTTTGATTTTTCTAAATCTTGGATCAAGCTTAGTTATTTTGCAATAACAAATATGAATATATATTTATCTAAATCTTATGATTCGTTGATCATCATAACTTATAAAATTTCTTTAAATAAGATTATTTATAAAAATTCTTTTATTTAAAATATTTTACAATAGATATAACATACTTCATATCTTTGAATTAATAATTGAGTAAATTAATTATTGTTTATTTTATTTTAACATAACTACTATTTATGAGAAAATTAAGTAATTATATTACTTGGAAACAAATGTTTAATCATAAATTGTTATTAGTATTATTATTTAATCTTATATTAATAAGTTATAATTATTTGTCTACAAATCATTCTTCAACTAATAAACATCAAATGATTTATATAAACTTTATTCATTTTTGTTAAACTCATTAAAAATCCCCAAGTCCCCATTTAGCATAAGTTAATTAACTTTATAATTCTGGTTACTAGTCCTTGATTTTTTGTATCTTCGTTATTATTTATAGTTTCGTGAGATTCAATTGCTTCGTTTGTAACTCGCTTTCGGTTATTTATTTCAAGTTGTCTCCAATATCAAAGGTGAGTTTCTCACACCCCCTTTTACCCTTTTTAACTATTTTGGGGGTAGCATATATATCCTATCAACAATTCAATTTCTTTTTTATTATTTACAAACTACAATTCGCATCATGGACTTTTGTGTTTACTTGTTACTTGCTCAATTACTACGTGCATGGATTTCTTCGATAAGTATGATCATACGCCCTCCTTTGCACCCATGGACCATTTGTTTCTGGTGGAAAAGGGACTCCGATCTAAGTACGTTGGTGCACAATCCCAACTGGAAAAGACCTTCATTTATTCTTTACACTCATGGACCATCGTTTCTAGTGTAAAGAACCCTTATGTGGTTTTCACAAGTTTTCAATGAATTTTATGGCTTTTTTTTATATTATTTCAAACTTTGTGAACTCACCAACTATTAATTTAGTTGACATTATTTTATATATATGCTACAGGTACTTTCATTAGAGGATGAAATGGACGAAGTCACTAGAAGATAGGTTATTTCAATAATAAATAAATAAGACGTGGGTTTTATTGTTTTCCTTTGTAATTGTTTTATTGAACAACTTGTGTACTTGTGATTTGAATGAATTAATGATATTATTGTCACTTAATAGTGTCACATGTGTTTTGGGCAATCTGTACGTCACACCCGGGCGTATTCCGCTTTAGTCGGGGTGTTACAAGGCTCATCTTCATCTTAAGTACATATTTAATTTCCATCTTTTAGCCTACCATCTTTCTATCTTTATTATAATATTATAATTATTATTCTTTAGTCTCAAATTAATTTTTCCAATGCAAATAATATGTTTTATTATTATTCTAGAATTTCGGGATGTTACAAAATCTCAATTCATTAACAACAAAAGTGAGTTCATAGCCTCTTTTTGAATGCTTTTATTTTTACGGGGTGGAAAACATGCCAAATTATACACACTTATTTATTCTATGATTTATTCATGCTATATTTTATCTTACTTACGAGTTAATAGCCCTTTTTTAAGTGTTTTTATTCATTGAATGGATAACATGCATAATCTATTTGTTTACATGTTATTTGTTTCAAGCTTTATTCATGATATTCATTGTGTGTGATTATTACAAATGTATACATAATAGCATGTATAACCATTAACTTACAAAGCCCTTGTATAACATCCAACTTTTGATAATAATAATAACAGTAATAAATAAATAAAATTTGTTTACTTATTGGTGTGTGGTTATTTAGTTAAGTTAAACAATAATAGGGTGTGGACTTAGACAATAAAATATGGAATAAATTATGGGGATATGCGTTAGGTCCATGGGCTTAGGTGTACTTAAACACCCTTAAACCTCCATTAAACCCTAAACCCTCATTTCCACCTTTGCCTCCTCACACTCAAAAACACACACAAACACTTTCCTTCATCCCGGATCCAGATCCGAGCATGAAAGAGGGCGATTTGCAGCTTTTGAAAGATATGAAAATGAGCATTTGAATCGAATTCTTAAAGAAAACTCGATTTGATTCGTTTCAGAATTCGATTCGATTAATTTCATTATTCGATTTGATTCATTTAAAGATGCATTTTTCTGATGTATTTTTAATGAAGCCCTATTAACGAGAATAAAGTTTTCCAAGCTGACCTGGCAGCTTAAACCCAGCCAAGGGCTCTACTTCGATTAGACATGGCAACTCAACTCAATTGGACTTGGCTTGATTAGACTCGACTCGACTTGTTTAGACTCGACTCGTTTAGACTTGACTCGACTTGTTTTAGACTCGATTCGATTAGACCCGACTCGATTCAACACCTTTAGACTTGACTCGACTCGTTTAGATTCAACTCGATTAGACTTGACTCGACTCGTTTAAGACTTGAATCATATAATCCATTTTTTATCTAATCAATTAGACTCGACACGTTTAAGCTTAACCCAAGCCCCCTTGGACCCTGCTAGGAGCTGCCGCCTCTAGGACCCCGTTGTCAGGGGCGTTGCCCCCGGACCTTCGTTCGTTAGGGGTTTTACTAACTTAGAAGTATGATTTTAGTTAAAAGTAGTTAAGTTATGTTTGTAAATTGTACACAGTTAGTCGTGCCCAACTGAGAAGAGGCATGACCATAAACTCAAAAAGGAATCGGATTCAGGTGAGTTCCAGGCCCTATTTCCTTGTTGTGCTTTCGAGGTTGTGTGCATACTCGATGTGATTAGTTAATACATTCACCTTAAGTGGTAAGTGTATGTTAGATGAATGTCTTATGAATGATATATGAATGTAGAAAAATTTAGAGTAGATATATATGTATATATATATCCATTGTATATAAGATTGTACGGTAAATTATGTATGGTTATCCGTTGAATAAGGGACCGGGCCCTAATAATATTCGATGAAGAAGGGACTGGACCCTAATAATATCCGATTAAGTAGGGCGAAATGTTCTTTAAAATGTAGATATAGTATGTATCATATATGAAAAACTAAAAGTATGAGATATGAAAGTATGAACGTATGCACGTATGTAAGTACAAATGAAAGATAAACAGGTTAAGTAATATGTGTCCTCGGATACGTATACGTATGTGTGTGTGTGTGTATGATATGAATGTAATGTATGTTACATAATTAATTAGAACTCATTTAGCGTAGCTGATTTTAGTACGCACGCAGGTAAATAGGCTAAGGCAGCTACCTTGAGGGAGACACATGACATTAGACTGATGATGCTGGCATCTTGAGAAGAATGTTATGATGTTATATTTTGTTATGTTTTTATTTTGCTAGACAAATTTAAATGATGTTAAGATGAGAGTTGGAATGTTATGTAATATATGGTTGACTTATTATGTTCCCGAAAAGTTTTAAGTAACTCTAATACTTAAACTGTGTTAATGAGTATATCCAACGTCCAAGTAGGTCACCGGGCTCGGGGCCTTACACCGTGGTAGTATGATGATAGATCTATTGACCCGACTCGCCCACTCAAGCTTCGGGTAGATGCATGTGTGTTCAGAATCTGATGATCATTAAACATTAAACATATCAGTCTAATTGTGGATTAGACGACATACTAAACATGTCAGAGATTTGGTTGTAGTCATAAAAGTATACAAGTAAACTAGAACATATGAAATGTTTTCAACTTAAATTTTATTTTATTAAAACCTAATTTTTCACCAACTATTTATACTTGACACTCTCGCATATTTTTCAAGTATTGAAAATTTATTCGTTGTAGATTACTTGGTGCAAAATATATGATTGCATGATTGGACCTAGTTTACTATAAAACAATTTATTTTACTATATCTTTGTATTGGTTGATATTAAATTGAATTAAACAAATATTTATCACGTAGTATCGTTTGCTATAAACTATCATCGCGCCCCGACGTATTTATGTCTCCGGTCGGGGTGTGACACCAACGACACGTGGTGGGTACCTGTATGTCGATATCACTTTGTGAAACCCTATTTAAATGATTTTGATAACCCTAGACAGTATAACTCACCCCTAGTCGTCAAAGTAAATTCCCTTGGATGATTTTTTAAGAGGAGAAGCTATTGGAGCTCGAGATTGAAGATCGGTTCTCTAGTTCAATCAATAACCGAGTCTCGGGTTTGAATTAACGTTAATATTGATTTACCTTTGTATTTAAGACCATGTTTACTGATATTTTGAACTTATATCTTATGTTAAACATTATTAGGCTAAACACATAATTATCTAGCCTGGTTTGATGTTTTGTTGACAATTTGTGACTTAATAGTTTTTTTGGGTTTTGTTTTTAAGTTTTGATTAATTAAAAAGTTTGTTTTAGTTTGTTGGGTGTGTTATTTTATATATACTCATGATTGAATGCTTGAATAGTGTTTCACATGTTATCTGGTTTATGTATTTCGATAATAGGTGCATGTTAGGCAGTTTACTATGTGGTTATGAGTTTTTTATGGTTTATTGAGCTTGTTAGCCATAGAAATTGTTTCATAGCATTTGATTAGAGGTGGGTATTCAAACTTACTTAGATATTCGACGGGTGATAAGTAGTCGGGTTTGTCTGTGCTGTTAAGATTTGAGTTTTAGCGCGCTGACAGAATGTTTACCTAGATTTGCCTTAGTTTCACTATTTAAGTTTGTCTAGTAGATTGTTATTAGACTACCCCGTGCACTTAGTTGTATAAAGGTAGTGAAACCGATGAATAATCTATCTTTAAGGGTAATTAGCCAAAGTTGGTGATACTGACAGGTGAACCAACCAACCGGTCTATTTAAACGCCCCTTAAGGTTTCCTCTTTGGTGGCACCCGGATTATGGACAAGGTCCCATTAGGTTTCCTAAGGTGTCATATCATTATATCCCTGTTACTTTAGCAATTGTTGTAACCAATAAGTCCGAGCTATCACTATTCAGATTCCTTGTCTAGATAACCTCTTTTCATATTTGAATTCATCAAAGTCTTAAGGTTAGTAATTTGTTTTTCCTAGTTCAATTTAGTTCAACTAATTTAAATAGGTTAAGTATTAATTAGATTAAAAATTAATATTTTAAAAAACTTAAAAAAATACATTTTTATAAATTTGTTAATTAATTGGCTTCTAGTTCTAGTTTTATTTATTTAACGGAGTCTCTAAGGTTCGATAGTTCTGGACTTCTCTATTCTACAGCCGTTAGGTATACTTGCTTGTTGTTAATGGTCTGATTTAGAATTTTCTAGGTTTTTATTAGTAAGTATGTTTGCTCGTTTATTGCTAAATATTATAGACCACTCAGTACAAATCACAAATGTAAAGGACGAGTTTTGCTAATATGTCTAATGAAATGTAAAACTTACAGTGAAAAGTGTAAATGTATGAGTATATTGACATCTTGCTTAGTTACAATTACAATTGTACATATATAGTGGACTTATCACATCTACATTGATACTATTTTTTTAGTGGTCCCCGAGAGGGACCATCTCATTGTCTAAGTATATCCAGGTGTGATCTTATGGGTCCCTGTTTCCATCGTGACCGTTATGCATGATATTCCTTCTATCTTTATTTGGGTAGATGCGATCATTTTATCTTCACAGTGTATAGATGTGGTCGCTTTGTCTTCATTATACTTCCGCTCAGGGTCTCACACCTACATATATGATCCATGTTATACTTATTACACACACGATCATGAAACTTGTGTCATGTTAAAAGAAATGTGGCATTTTTCATTGAGGATTTTGTCTAACGTGTCATTTTTATGTGTATAGCATTAAATGTTTTTTTAAACCACTACAATTTCATTTAAACAGTTTAAGATGGACGGAGCAGTGAGTTGTAGATGAGGTGTTCTTCGTTGATCCATTAGGAAAACAATGATCTTTAGGTAATACCCAATAGTTTTCCCTTGATGATGTAGATGATGTAGTTTTCCCTTGACTCATCCATGAAGTATTTACCCACATCCAATTTCCCATTAGACTGTTCCTGCCTGTTAGGTTATGAAGGCCTTTGGGCCGGTTTTATTAGGAGGTCTGGTTTTGGTTCCTAATTATGTTTAACCTTAATCTTGTTTATTATATATATCCCATCATGTAATTGTAATATTTGTTCTGAGCTAATAAAAAAACCTAGTTGCAGCCCGTGGACGTAGGTTCCCTAGCGGGAACCAAACCACGTTAAATTCTTGTGTCGTTTATATTTTCGTTTATGCGTGTTTATCGTTGTGCATGTGTGTGTTGTTTCGCTTCCGCACGCCACTTCGTTCCTATCAAGTGGACAAATAAGTTATATCTTGTTTGGTGGTGATCAGTGGTATCGGAGCCTTGGCTCGTTGAACACATGGGTTGTTTCACTGGTTACGATTTCGCAGATTAGTTTTGGATTCCGTACGATTTTAGTTTTGTCGAAATAGGGTTTTGGTTTTTGCTGTCGTGTTCGAATCTGAGAAATTCGTGGGTATCTCTTGATTTCGAATGTGATTTTCTGGTTCGTGAAATAAAGGTTGTAGGTGTGACTGTTGCGAGGTGGCCGGCTCAATCAGTTTTTTGGCGATTCGGTGAAGGAGGAGTAACCGGAATTGACCAGGTTATGTTAGCCAGATAATGCTTTTAAGTCGTTGAACAGAATCGTGTTAATGATCGCCGTTGACGGAGGTTGTTTGGCAGATTGCCGATTGTCGAGCCACTGTGGTCGACGGCTTGTGTGTTGACCAGATATGTGTAACAGAAGTTGCAAGTGCAGGTATCAATATTTTAAACCCTAGGTGGGCCAAAGATCAATGTTTTGAAACCCGGACCATACCAGCCGGTCCGACCGGGACCCGCTATATATTACGGTCCGGTAAGCACCATATAGCCCGTTTTCTAAAAAACCCGGGTGGGTTTGATGGTTTACGGTTCGACCGGAACCGATGAACCACCGACCGAACCGGAAAAAACTTTTGTTTCTTTGATTAAATAAAAAATGGCCGAAAAAGATGATAGTAACATGACTTGATAAGCGGTTTCAGATCGGTAATAGAGTTTCAGATGCAGTATTCTCTTATTATCTCATTCTTCTCCTAGGTTAAAGTTCAGTGCGTTGAACAAAGAAACTTAGAGAAGGAATTGCATATCATGTTGATATGGGGATAGAAATTGGTAACTGAAGCGATGATGAAGGAGATAAATCTATAACATAGAAACTGAAATATATGGTTATGGCGGCTATAGATTTAGGTTAAACCTAAAAAGCAATATTACCTTGTGTTTTGTTTTCTTTTGCCCTCTTTTCTTTCATAAAATTGGTCAGTTGCAAGTCATGAGAACTATTGCTTGTTTTGATGATCCTTCGGTTAGGGTTTGCATATACTGATCGTGTGTACGATCATAGAACCCTTGATACCGCTTGCTTTCCATGAAAGTTCTACTATTATTATAACTGTATGCCTGTTAGCTGGTTTGGAACTGTGATTATTACTTCTTGTTCGTTTAGAATTGTGAAGTTATTTATGTTCGGTAATGATGAATGGTACAACATATCAGAGGATCGGGTGCTTGTGACGGGCAAAGTTATTATCCTGGAAAGTATGAACTGTGATGGGGCGAATTGTGCGGGGGGGGGGGGGGGGGGTATTTCTCCTATGTGTTGTGTGTGTGTATATTATTATTAGATATATGTGTGTGATATATATATAAATATATATAATTGTAATCGTGCATTTAGATATAACAAATTAATAAAACTAAACTCAAATAACATTAACATACAAAAGATTTTATAAAAAAGCGTTAGTTTTCAAGAGTTCCTTGAAGTTCTTAAATAATTTAACAGTTCTGTAATGATACGCATCCTATATATATATATATATATATATATATATATATATATATATATTGAAAAGATTCAATACACTAATCCTTAACGTACATTAACTAATCCCGTTTTTCAAGAATCGATCCATGAAATCACATCCTAACATCTCGGAATCGTCAATACATATCCAATTAATCATTGGTTAGCCGTAAAAAACAGGTTTTAGATCGTTAATCGATCAATTTTTTACTTTTTTCACGAAGACCGTTTTTTGAGCGTTTTCTGAGCGTTTTAGGTTTTTGGCTAGGCGTTTAAGTTTTTGTGAGCGTTTTCTGAGCGTTTTAGGTTTTTGCCTTTGAGCGTCTCGCGTACCTCTCGTACGTTAAAGAATTAGCGTACAATATCTCTACCATATATATATATACACACACACACATATATATATATATATATATATATGAGGCTACAACACCATTACACCCCAAAAACAAAAACACACCCTTTGTTGACTGAGCGCCACATGATGCAAAACGACCCATTTTATAATCTCTCAACTACACATATCTTAAGTATCTTAAAATAACTAGGTGTGGCTATTATTCAATTTACCAAGCAAAATAATGATTAGATCCATTATGAAAATTTCAATAGTGTAACCATTGTATCTCGAATAATTTCATTACCTATTAATTTTTTTTTATCATTAATATTTGTACATGATTCGAAGCCATTACTAATTAAGTTATCTATAATATATATAAACGAAAACATAAATATCATATGTGTCGCAATGTGGTCGCAATCCCTTGTTTTGGAGTCACTAGATTTGCTTAATTTTTAAATGAAGGTTTCTCATGCATTTGACCCGAATTCACGGGTATGGGTCTCATCAAACCCATATATTTCTTAAACAGGTTATAACATCTCATTAAATTAAAAACTAATCTCACCAAATATTTGATATAAAAATCCTATAAAGTAGGGATATACTAAAAATTAATATCTGATTTATAAAAAGTATATTATTTAGAATTAAAAAACTGATATTATATTAAAAATAAATAAACGGGTCTTGGGTCTCATCAAACCCATTTAGCTTTTAAACCGGGTTATACTAAAAATTAATATAAAGTAGGGATATACTAAAAATTAATATCTGATTTATAAAAAATATATTATTTAGAATTAAAAAACTGATATTATAGTAAAAAAATAAACGGGTCTTGGGTCTCATCAAACTTATATAGCTTTTAAACCGGGTTATAACATCTCATTTATTTGTGAAACAATTTATCATTAAAACATAAATATAATACTAACTTTCATACAATAAAAAAAAAAATAATTTAAAAAATAAATAAATATTAGGAATTAAATAATATAAAACAACTCACGTAATACAGAGACATAAAAACTAGTAGTGTATAAATATTAAATAAAATAAACTAAAGTAGTAAACCCACCTTCACTCTCGTCGCTTTCAGACGAGTGTACTTAATAGGATCGATCATTGCCAACAACTCCCCTACTCGAGGCATTTCTCTTATTTTCGATTTTGAATGCTTGCCTTCTATTTTTAAGCTTAAAATTATATTACAATGTGTTTTTCTATTTTTTGAAATTAAAAAAGCTAAGTTAATTTTTTTTCAAATTGGCTGACAATTTGGGTTTCCAGATCCGTTTTAATCTGGCCTGATTTGATTTGTACAGATCTAGGTTTTCATTTTCTCTAGATACAGATTTCTAATCCCATCAGGTTTTAGCCAGTTTATGTGCACCTATAACGATAACGATAACGATTTTAGCCAGTTTATGGTCTAAAAACCAGTTTATGCGCACCTATAATGTTGTGATCTGATATGAAATACAATGTATAATAGAAATTGAACTAATCAACACAGATTACGATTATCCAATTGAAGAAGAAGGGGATGAGATTACAGAGAAAGAGAGGGAGATGAGAAAACTAGACTTAACACATAATTCTATTCATGCCTTCACAATCCTTTGTTCTTGCTTATAACCTGAACGTTTAACTTGCTTGGGCCTGTACTCACTCTTAAATTGGGCTCGTTGGCTGGACTTATTGGGCTTAGCTTAATAGTGATCATAACATTACTCCCTCCTTTCAAATTCACCTTGTCCTTAAGGTGAAAGAGAGTTCCTAACGGCCGCGTTGAACAAAAAGAGTAATTCATGAAAATAAATTGCTTGGATGATTGTAAATGCAGTTAAGTAGCACGGATCTGAACTGTTAACCAAGGGCAGCAGGACGATTTCTAGATGAACACGTTGATCTTCAAGGGCCTTGCTTTTTCTTTGGTTTTTCTTCGATTGAGTAGGAATAGGTGTGGGGTTGTCAAAAGGGTGAAAACCTGTTTTTGTAGTTATGGTGGAGTTCCCTTCCTTTCTGTTGGAGCCATCATATGTGGCTTGGTTGGTGGACCCACAAATGCTACTAATCTCATATAAACCATGAAGGCCTTTTGTTTCTTGTCCTGTAGCAACTGTGATGATAATAAATACAGTAGTAATCCCAATTGTTATAATACTAGGCCAATATTTTCCCAAACATTCAAATAGGTAGTCAAGTGATGGCAGTTTAGGCCATACGGAACAAAACGAATACCATGGAGGCTTCCATGGAAAGTCAACTGCCCAAGCAAACAATAGGCCAATAGTTGCAATGCGATTATTACTTGGGCCACCTTGAACTACAAGACATACTACCAAATATATTGTTTCTTCAAAGTCGTACTTGTCGTTACCATCAGCTTGATTCAAAAGCACGCCTTGTATTTTTGGTTTATAACATTTTTTGTAGACAATAGGTACGTCTCGAGGGCCACATAGGTGTTTATTAGTGGAAGTTGAAATGTCACAGAACTCCAATTGACCAAAAAACTCAGTAGAACCCACATGAGCCTCTTTTTGTAGATTTTCAACAATGACCAAAATACCCTCAATGGTATAAAATTTCATTTGACACCCATAATACTGGAAGTTCATTTTGTGTTTTCGGATAACCAAATTGCCATTTCCTTGACGATTGTTTTGAGTGTTGTTTTTGTTCCTTTGATTTTTATAGAGGTAGCAACCAACAACAAGCAACCCGACTTCATTGCCTTTAATCTTGATTAACGTTTTGGCCCAGTCAGCAACGTTAAAGAATAAGAAAATTTTAAGATTACCCATCTGCATTGTTGACTCATAGAAAGTCAACCATGGCCCAAAGAACCAAATTATCCATATTCTTTTCAAATTTCCAGATCTCCCAAAAGATAAAAATTCAAAGCGGTCTTCAACAATCGGTGGTTTGAATTTGTTAGGGATATGGTCCAATAAGAGTGGAATCTTAAGGTTCATATCATCCGAAGAAACAATATAAAGAGTTTGAAAAACAATGGAACTTTCATAAGACCTGTGAAATGAAACCACAATAAATTGTGTAGTTAAGTGTATATGTTGATGTGTTCCCTCCAAACATACTCTACCAATGTAGTAGTAGACTTGAGGAGAGCTGAACTCTTTGTTTCATGTGCAACGACCATTCTTGTTGATAAGAATAAATTTGGTATGTTAGAGCACCTATGTCTAAAACCTCAAGCATTTCATCAAGTGTATTCAAAACAATAATTGGAGGTGATGATCCCCAGCTCTCACGATCACAGTGAACCCTAACATGAGACTCAATGAGCAAATAATCACTAGAAGGCTGAAAAACAGGTAACACACTCTCTCTGATTGGTTTAGACATTTCAACCATCCTATGACATAAGAGTTTTTCAACAGAGATTGAACCATTGACCGAATACCGGTATGTTCCTTGAAAAGCAACACTAAAAGGCGAACGCGGACCAACAATTACTGTAGTAGTAGCAGGAAAAACAAATGTTTTAGGAGAATCTGGAACATGATTTTCTATCAAACCTGGTTTCCATCCAAATGAGTTAATAACTATTAAGTCCACAGATGACTCAACATCAAAAACATTGGTTCCTACCATATTAGTCCCCTTTGAATCATCTTCCAATAAAAGGATTAGACAAGTTTTAACATGTGCAGGCACAAAATTATAAATGGATATACCCATTTGAGCATCGGTTACTCCTAGTGACTCATGAGCATCAACCATTGAGTCAGTTTGGATTTCCAATACCTCATCATCCATGGTCTCATGATCTTCCTTTACAATTTCATTTTCAGTAATAAGAGGCATTTCATCAAACACCTTGTGTGCAGTAGTAACAAACGGAATCGAAACAGAGTGAATCGAAAATGGGTCAACAGAAGTATCCTGGAATTGAGTAATCATTGCAGCGGTGAAATCATTCCAGGTGATGAATTCTGAACTACGATGCCAACCATTAAACCACCAGAATGGTTCATCATCGAATAATTCAACAATATATAGAAATCTTTCCTCATCATATATACCGTAAGAAAGAAAATAGTGTTCTGCTGTAGAGATCCATTGGTCCGGATTAACACCCGAAAAGCGAGGCAAAGGAGCAGGAACGAGATCGGAAATCGAATGCAGAGCATCTCCATAACAATCCAAAGCCATATTAGCTAAGGATCAATGAAAGCACCAATGTTGTGATCTGATATGAAATACAATGTATAATAGAAATCGAACTAATCAACACAGATTACGATTATCCAATTGAAGAAGAAGGGGATGAGATTACAGAGAAAGAACGGGAGATGAGAAAACTAGACTTAACACATAATTCTATTCATGCCTTCACAATCCTTTGTTCTTGCTTATAACCTGAACTGAACGTTTAACTTGCTTGGGCATCTACTCACTCTTAAATTGGGCTCGTTGGCTGGACCTATTGGGCTTAGCTTAATAGTGATCATAACGATTTTTCTAAATGTCTTTCAGTTATGGTTTACAACCATCGTGTACCGTTGAAAACAATTACGACTGTAGTTGATACCGTTACCAACCAAGTGCACAGGTGGAACTTCTTTTACCGATATGAAATAAGGGGTTGAATCAAATACAAATGAAATTAACGTGCCAAACGTGAGAATCAAGTAGAGTAATTATATATACAAGTAGAATAATTATGTAATTACTATATGATAATTACTCTGTGAAGTAATTACATAATTACTCACTTGTATATATAATTATTCTACTTGATTATCATATCTAGCACGTTAATTTTCATTTGTACGTTAACATTCCCTTAAAAAATAATTAGCATTATTTAAAACTAGTTTTTCAATAAATAAATAAATAACCATTTTGGGCCTCTGTTTGTCGGGCACTGAGTCTGACAATCCGGGCCTATAAATACCACAATCCAGCCACTTCATAAAACAAAAATAAAAAAAAACATTAGGGCTCCGACATATTATTCACCGACTCAGAACCAAAGACAACCACAACATGCCATCAAAGGTTGCTCTGAAGACCAAAGGCAAATCAGCCAAGGGATCAAAAGCCTCAAACGACAACTCAACCTCAAAGCTCGTGAAAGAGTGGACATGAAGAAGGCTAAAGTCATTACTCACTACGGGTTCATACCCATGATTATTATTATTGGCATGAACTCTGAACCCAAACCCTCAATTTATCAGCTTTTAAGTCCCGTTTGATTGGTAACTGTTGTTTGGGTATTTGTCGACTTTGATGGTGTAACGAATTAAATGAGTTTTTGGTTGGTTGTGGTTTTACATGTTCTTGTTATGAATAAACGTGTTTTATTTTTGTTATGCTTCTGTTTTGAATTAATAAAGTTTATGAGTGGGGGTTTTAGTACGAAGTTTGCGAGTTTGGGGCAAATTAGTGAACCTGCTAAGTTAAACAGGTAGGGTTAACCTGGTTAGGTTTACCGGATGGGTTAGCTTGTTTAACTTATTTCTTTCTTGGTTATATTCTTTTAAAAAATGTGTTTTATGTAATATAAATTTACATAATATATCATGTTCATAGTTGAAATGCAGTTTTTTTTATTTAAATTTGTTGTAAAATGTAAATGTTAATTAGTAGCACATTAAAATAATATAATAAACAAAAGCTTTCCGGTCAAACGGGTCGTGTTTAGGTTCACGTGTCGAAAACGTGTTGTGGTTCATGTGTGAATTTGGGGATTTTGGTTGTCTGTGTTTTTACATGTTCTTGTTATGAATAATTACGTGTTTTTTTGGGGGGGATTGACGAGCTGTTTTTGTTTATGTGATGGTTAGTTTGATTGTAGTTCATGTGAATTACATATGCATATAATTATGTTTGTTGAATATTGTTATGCTCTGTTTAGACTTAATAAAGTTTGACAAGATTTACATCGATTTAAAATTGTATCTAGATTTTTTATGGTCTCTTTTCCTTAATTGTATATGTATAGAGTTATGATTCCTCCAATATATAAGGAGATTATTCATCAATAATAATCAATCATTTGTTGATTTTATGTCATCTGTCATTTGGCTTTTTGTTCTGTTCTCTCTGTGTGATGAATTAATAAAATCTTTTTTGAAGTTTAGCTTGTTTCGAGCTCTTTTTTAAAAGTCTTGAACTTGGCTCGCAACCCGTGAAAAAAACGAGCCTCAGCTTCGCTCGACCTTAACTATGTAATTTAAAATTAGATCATAGAAGTCTAAAATGGTGAACTTAAAAATACTTAAGGCTTGTAAATATACAAAGGCTCTCCTGATCTTGTGTAGCTAGCAAGGCTTGGCCCGTTTTCACCCCTATTTTTGATGCCTACGTTATGATTAAAGGCAGTTTATATGAGCCACATTTGGATTGAATCATAAAAAACATATTTCTTGCTTTTTGTTATGTTAAAATGCATCATTTAGCTATGTGTTCTGTTTCGTTATGGATTCATAGAATCCGTTAATTGTTGCATAGTTGCATACCTTCAAGGATCTCAGTTCAGATGAAAAATTATATTTTTCAACTGTCTTTTTTTTTTTTAAATTTTACGGTTAACTGGGAGCTACTTTTGTAATTTGGCTTCATGATCTGTCTTGACATTGATGAAATTTATGAGTTGTAATGTTGGAAAAATCAAGACTCGTTGGTGATTAATCACTGGTCGGCCTGTGACTGATTTTAATTATTTAGTGATCTTCGAGAAAATCGGTAGTTGTACCTTAATTTCAGTCAATTTACGGCGGTTTGCGGCCAAATTTCAGCTACTTCAGCAGTTTCCTGCCAATGTTCGGTAATTCTGTGCATGTATACATAAACGTACGACTATATATCGAAAATTATACGTAACATTTTTATTTTGATCAATCTCGATTAATTAATAATCCTCTCCCTACTGCTCGACTAGCGTTGTTACAACGCTGCCAAGGAGGTCTAGAGGGTCAAACCAGTTTTATTTCATCGGTTTACATACATATATAAGAAACTTAAGACAAATGCAAGCTTCTTGTTTTGGAGTTTAGACATCTGACATAAGAGGGTCAACCAGTTTTATTTCATCGGCTTACATACATATCAAGACGAATACTAGGTATGATATGTATGATGTTGACACCATGTTTTATTTGTTTTGAGACCCCATAGTCTAAGTTCTTGGAGGGACAATTGTCATGTTTTTTGAATTCTTTGACTTGAAAAGCTGTTCGGAATCTGGAGTAATATTTAAACTAGTTTGCACCACCACCGGAGACAATATCGTCCATATAGATGTATTTCCAGCCAATTGTTCAAAGACAGGCCTATCAAACAAGTAAAATGATATATTAAACAGAAATCGTCGTTTTAGATTGCGATGAACTCATAATTATTACCAAGCTTATCGAAATAAAACACACTTTATAAAATAGTTGTAAGAAATATATGACTCACTTTGAAGAAGTTATGACAGAGAAAACTTCCAACCCACAGTCGTCTGCAATCGCCGCAGTAGCAAAGAACTGAGGTACAACAAACAAGCCACCTTCTTGAACTTTACTATCCAACTCAAGCTTTCCTTCACTCCCGATAACCTTAATCCGACCACTTCCCTTAGCAATATAAAATATCTGGATTGACCCGTCGGCTACATAACTCGGTGCTAACAAAGCATTACCCTCCAACTTCACAAATTTTGCGCTTAGACCAATCTCGCCAAGCATTGGAATGTTCTTTTCCGTCAAGGTACTGACAGTTCCACCACCTTTAAATATGACCTTACCAGATGGATGATCAATATTGACATGTAATATATGCCCGATATGATTACTTGGTTCTGGATATTTATTCCAGAGCCAAGTTTAAAAAGCAATGCTCCCTTTTGGCTGTTAGCAACATTTTTTGATTCCCTTTGGTCTAGGCCAAATACTTTACTGACAAAATCCGGTTGAAATCCAGATAGAGTTCCTAGAACTCCGGCCAGAAGAAAGTATGAGAGGTTGCCGGGGACTAGGGATTTGCTGGTTTCAGCGAATAATATAATGATCGCGTCGGTGTTACCACCATGTAACCGCCCCTGCGGAAACGGGAAGTACGTCACCTTTCTGGATCAAGAAAACCTTTTCTTCTCCACTATTTGGTGTCACCAAACCAATTGTGATGGTATCTATGTATCCATGTTGAATGAGTCATATGATGTATGTTACTTTAGTAGATAACATTTGTGACAGGTTATGGGAAGAAGCAAATCTATATTGGAAAATTTAGGGTAGATTACTGTTTTGTTACATAATAATAATAATAATAATAATAATAATAATATATAAAAGAAAACTTTAAAAGCTTGCTCCCTACATTTTTTGAAGCCACTAGATTTCATTATTTATAATTGGAGGCTTCTCATGCATTTGACCCGAATTCACGGGTATCGTCTTACCAAACCCAAATAGTCCTTAAACGGGTTATAACATCTCGTTAAATTAAAAATTAAACTCACCAAATACTTGATATAAAATTCCTATATAATAAAGATATACTAAAAATTAATATCTTATTTTTTTTTAAAATAAGATGTTATTTATAATTATAAAACAGTTTTATAGTAAAAAAATAATTGGATCATGGGTCTCACCAAACCTATATAGCTTTTAAAACGGGTTGTAACATCTCTTTTATTTGTGAAACCTTTTCATCATCAAATTTTAATTACATTATTAACTTCCTTACAATAAATAAAATTAAAAAAATCCAAACAAATATATAAATATTGGAAACGAATAATGTAAAACAACCTCGTAATATGGGGATAAAAGCTAGTAATAATAATAATCTCTATCTCTACTATATATAAAGAAGGAGTTAGAGACCTCTTAATTTTTAAAAGACACCAAACTCATTGCTTTAGGTAAAACTCTTGTAACATCAATTTTAGAATTTTAAGGGGTAAAGATGTCTTTTGATCACCAAAATCTTACGTAACATTTCACTTGTTAATATGTAATTACATATTTTCCCCTTCATCTTTGCCCGTATATTTCTCAAAATTATTTTCTTTTACTATTCTTCTAACATCTTAGAGATATATTGTGTTTTTAAAAAAAATATCAAACATACCGTTGTAGTGTTCTTATTTTTATCTACGTTTTGATATGAATTTTATACAAATCGAGGTGCAGATTATAAAATACAAGTCATAGCTACGTCTATTTACAAGTTTTTAAGCATAAAAGTTGTAACTTTTATTTATCTAATGTTGACTATTTTTCCCCATAATTTAGTTATGATATAATTCAAATTTATTATTTTTATGTTTTGAGTGATAACAATAACCGTTCCCTCTAATTACAAAACTGTTAACTTCTTTTTTCTCAAACCACGTACATAGATGTTCAGATTTAGGAGAAAATGTGCCATTCTCGCCGATGAAGAAGACAATGGAGCAGGCACTGGAGATTGACAACATGTGCCTATTCATTATTGTTAGAAATCACTAATGGTATTTTTTTATATCCGAAATTCTATGTATATGATATTATTCTGCCCTAATCTGCGCTGTTAAAATTCTTAATATAGATTGATGTATGTTTATATCTCCAATGTGTCTTCTGTGCCAGAGTTAAGTATGTTGGAAGTTCAATTTCTATATTGATAATTTTTTTTTATAGTTCAATGTACCAACTGCGGTTAGAGTTTTTGGTTAGGATGACATATGTGCTTAAATGGTACTGAAGTTCATAACTAGTTTTAAAGGGTGAGCAAAATCCTCAAATTAGGCAATATAAGTTGTTATGGACGAAGAAAAATTATTCTTTACATGTTTTGCGATTTGTTTGATTCATAATTATCTATTTGCTAATATGGTTCAAAATGCTTTATTCAAGAATGAATTACTTTTTGGTTTCATATTTTACAGTGATGGTTGAAACGATAATTAGCCTTTGTTTACCTTTGGTTTTGCATTGTTTTTATTTAAAGCTTTCCGCTATTAATTTTTAAAATGCAGACTTTTAATTAATTGTGACTTATACTTTTTGGTGATTCAAATATTCATGACTTTTAATTTGATCTCTCAATTTAGGTATTTAAAGTGTGTTTTCATAGCTTATTACCCACAAATCTAGAGATTCTTGATGGATTAGATGATCTTATGCAACTAAGTTCTCTAAAGAACCCATTATTCTTGTACAATCTTTAATACATGATCTATGTAAGTATCTACTAATATTTTAATGGTTTTTATATTTTATTTTAACATATTTTGTACTTTACTAATCTTGTATAGTTGTATTCCTCACATTTTCTGTTACAGTACGAATCAAGATTGGTAATGGTTTTGGTTGACCTCAATCCCTTCAAGAAAATCCCGATTCGGATTCTAGGTTCGTGCATTTTTTTTCCAAGTTCGACTGATCAATTGGTTTCGATATGGTTGTCTTAAGTGATTAATTACTTGCTTTATATTATACTTCAGAAATTTTGATTGAATTCTTTGTAAGTTTAAAATGAATATTAATTTGATATGATTAACATGTTCAGTTATGCTTGGTGAGGAGAAACAAAATCAACTATGAATCTCAACTCTTGGGGGCACCTAATGATTGGACATCGGGACCAAAAGAAAATGAAAGAAAATCATGGCAATGAAGGTTGGTATTAAGTTCGTTGATGGTTTTTAATGTTGAAAAACTAGGACAAATTAAAAGGGAATGAAATAGATAAACGAGGGGGTGATAGTTGAATGAGTATGTTGGTATTGGTGTATGTTAGGGCACATAAATTTGGCACTGTGGAGACGTTATCCTGGCATATGTCTGGATCAGTTATCCTTAGCATGTATTCCAGATCATATCAGGATCAAGGGTCCTCAGTACTTATTACTAATTAACGGTTGTTCTCATGTGTAGTCTTGTATTTAGCAGGTGTAACAGTTAGAAGACTTAGTCTATCCACTAACTTGCAGTCAAGAAGATATGGCACGTGGTTAAATGGCTGTAACACGTTTAGTGGGGATAAATAGGACTTCTTGTTGGGTCACAAATAATTGAGTACTGAGGATATGTTATTTTTGAATATGTGTCTGGATCAATTATCCTTCCGAAGAGTTCCAGAGCTATGTCAGGATCATGGATCCTCGGTACTTGGTGTTGTTAACGGTTGTTTTTTATATAAAGGTCGATATTTATCAAGTGCAACGGCTCCAAGACGTGGTCTACCTAATATTTCGCTACAAGGCACCTCCAGCACGTGGTCAAAAGTGAAGACTAAGCTAGTGGGAGTAGTGCCATAAAAATAGGAGTTAGTTAGCTTTTATTTTTATTTATAATTGAGATTATGATCTGTTATAAAACACCTTGTATTCACACATACCTAAGCATTCTCTCTATCAGAGCTCGATCACCTAGCTATCATTGTAATACTGATCAATATCTCCACCAATTGTAACCTCATTTTTTGATTAATAAAGTGGTGATAGATGATTTGTCATCACCCGGGGTTTTTTTTTCCTTTGATCTAAACAAGATCAAGGGGTTTTTCCTCGCAACAAATCGTTGTGTTCATCTCAATTTCGTTTATACGTTCGTTGTTAATATCATAGCACTAGACCTCACATTTACAGATTTGGATACATTATCCTTAGCTTATTTTATTCAAAACAGTGTAGCTTTGTTGTCAAGTGTAGCTCCAATTTGACTTTTTTTTTATTGTGACATTCTTTGATTATTCTATAGGAAATTATATTTTTGTCTACTCTTGATGATACTGTAGATATCACAAAGTTAGTATGAAAATTTTTATCACTGGTTATTTTAATATTAAATTTAAAAATTTGTTTTTAGGGACGAGTCCGAGTATTGGCATTGGTAATAAACATATTCTCTACTTCAAATGCAGCTGCAACATTTCAGTTTTCTTTTATTATCAAACTGAAAGGTAGGTTCAATTAGTAATTATAGGCTGATTTTGGTTGCAACGCAGGCCAGAAACTTGACAGGGAATGACATCTATTTCTTATGCTTGTAACCTTTAAAGGCTTAAACTATATGTTGTCGTGCAATAAATTAGCTTTAGGACATTGGCAATTACCTATTGTTTCTTGGTTACAATCAAGTTCGGTTCAAGAAATTCCTACCGAACCTGTTTTCACATATGGTATGGTAATGAAAATGACTGTGAAATTACATTTCTGCCCTCGCCGGAAAAAAAGCCAACAACCGGAAACACCACCGATCCGCCTGAGAAAGTTGCATATGCAAAAAGGGGTGATGCAATCTTTAAATTCTTCTTAGCAGGTGCTTACATTTCTGGCATGGGACCAAAGATGATTTGGATGACACAAAGGCCTTTTTTTCTTGTGTAAATTTCTTGTTGATTACGTTGATTATAAATGTATGGACTAGCTAGGTGTTGCTAAGATTAGTGTTGCAAAAAATATTATATAAGTATACTGAGACTAATTACGCGTGTCATTTTTTTTTCCAACCAAATGTATATTGTCTCCAGAATTTAGCTTTTGAACTAACCTTGATAAAAATATTGATTATATCAAAATGTAATGTACTTAGTGCTTAACAATCTAATACAATATTATAACAATTGTCATCTTTCACGTGTATTGTGGTAGTCCATATATGCATATGCACTTTTTCAAGTTGTAAGACCATGTGTAGTAATAACTTTTCACCCTTAGACGTTATGCGTCATGTGGCGCTCGATCAGAATTATGGTTTTTTTTGCAAAAAGAGGGTGCAATCATAACTTTTCATCCCCTGACGTTATGCGCCACGTGGTGCCCAATCACTTTTACATTTTTTTGTTTTTTTTAAATAATAATTCATTAAATAATTAAATATAAAATTTAAAAACTACATTAAAATTAAAAAATACATTAAACTCACAAATAAAAACTATATTAAAATAAAAAAATACATTAAATTTAAAAAAAAATGCAACAATAATAATAAGACTAAATGTTGGTTGTTAAACGGATTCATTTTGGTTGGTGTTCTTGAATATATATGTGAGTGTTTTATAGAGAAGTAGTAGAAGTGTGTAAAAAAATTGAGGTTTGGGTTTGTTTTTATAGTATATTTGTGTTAATATTTAAAAAAGTTTTTTTTTTAATTCCAACAGTTATTTTTTAACAGGAATATTTTTGAAAATTGTACTACACAGCGCGTTACGCATAAAACGCTTAAAAGACCCAAAATGCGCGGGGGGGGGGGGGGGGTTATCCTCCATAACTTCCCCCATAACGTGTCGGTACGTTTGGTCTAAGGGAAATAAGAATACTTGATTAAAAGTTGGATGTTTTTTGATGTCAAAATCTTATGACATCTATAGACTACATTGATCCTATTAACTCAAAAACTTTAAGAAAAATAAAACAATAAACATAAAGATATATAAAAAAACTCCAGTTACGAATAAGAAACTAACAAGACTACTGGGCAATATATCACAAGATGATTGATCAACTATCATAAACAAGTATCACGTTAAAATTCATCGGCGCCACATCATCGCGCGGGTTTTTTACTGGTAATGAACTAATGATAATAATAATTTAGAATTTTTTTTTGTATTGAAATATAAGAAATACAACCCAGGACAAAAAAAAAACAGCATGAAAAATAGAATCAATATTTTAGTTACATTTCAAGAAACCAGAGTCCTCGGCCCTAGGACTCTTGTTCCTTAGCAAACCTCTACTTAATTATCTTTCTTTTCCACCCAAATTATCTACTTAAACTTGATGCTATATCATAATGGCCCGGCTAAATATTTTTGGAGGTCTAAATCAAAATAAAATATTGAGGTCTTTTTCTTATCTTTATGAGTATAGGTAGAGCCGGTCATAGAGGGTGGCAGGGTAATCGACGGTCACATACCCGACACCCCAATAGGCCCAAAATTTTTTTAAAAAAAAGTTATATGTATTTTTATGAAAAACAATATGCATAATCATCGTTTTAACACAATTACATATCTACTAGCTTAGTCTAGTGACAAATAGATATGACATTTAATCAAGAGCTTACGGGTTCTAGTCTTATTTGAGATATTTTTAAGTTTATTTTTATAGAACGGTTTTATAAACAACTAAAATTTTAACCTAGTAAGCTCATTTATAATTAAATTGTTTAAACCCAACAAAATGTTTCTTTTACTTAAGGCCCAAAAAAAATTTCGCCTTGGGCCAAAAAAAAAATCGCCTTCTCGGAGCCGGCCCTGAATACTATAGAGTATCTAAGAATTATGTAATATGGATGATCATATGTAATGGTAATGAACAGGAGACAATTCTCCTCGCGCCCATCAATGAGTTACTTATTTTAAAAATACTCTACTTTCAAAAACCCATACTACATAACCCATATTAAATATTAAGGCCCTAAAACAATGGAGGTCTAAAGCCTTAACCTTATTTAGCTTACCCATGAAACGACCTTGTATATCATCAGACTCGTGAGTTTTTATTTGACGTTAATCCGAGTTTCAGTTTTATTACAATTAAATCACTTATGTAAAGTTCTGTTTTATTTGAGTCACTTAACCTTTATTTAGTGTCCTTTTCAAAAATTACTTTCACCTTTTTTCCTTTGTATGCATTTTTTCCTCGGTTTTAGTCATTTACACTAACAAGGGTTAAATTTTTCAGTTAAATCATCCCATATGTCATGCACATGAGGCCATATTTGTCTTTTTATCCTTTTATTCTTTATCTTTTAATTTAAATAACCAGTAGAAATTTAGAAAATAAACATTAAGGTGACTAGTCTAGTGGGACCCACCAAAACTCTCTCCACTCTTAGATCTCCTGTAATGGGGCACTGGGGGAGGGGGGAGCGCTTTGCACATAGCGTCGGGGTGAGGTTTGACTTGGTTCAACTGGTCGTTGATAACGACTACTTTATAAAACGAAATTCAATTATTTTTCTTGTATAATCACTAAATATTATGCAAAAATTCCTCACACTTTTAAACACTTTCTACAAATCTTATTAAAGTCTACAACAATCATCACAATTTATAGACTTTCTTTCTAAAACGCAAAAAAATGGATTATCTCTCTTCCTCCGATATAATTAACTGATATTTTCATAATAAGGAGCACACATCCGATGACAAGGGGGAGAAAGAGGCGATTACGAGTGAAATTGCGCTTGCGTCAAAGTTTATGCAATCTATTCGTTATCCTCCTCGCCCGGTATGAGAACAGAATATATTGAACGAGACCTTGAGGGCGTGAACGATCGTTTGATGAAAGACTACTTCAATGACTCGTCGAGAAACAAGAACCCGAAGATTTTTATACGTCACTTTCGGATGTCTAATGTGTTTAATTATGTGCATTGCTAAAGATTTGGAGCGCGGGTTTAATTACTTTAAACAAAAACAGGACACAAGATCGTTGTTAGGATTCACCATTATCCAGAAGTGTATGCGAGTGTTACGCGTGCTCGCCTACGGAAACACGACCGAAATCAATGACGAGTACTTACATGGGGGGGGGGGGGAAACGACACGAGACACCTTGGAGTACTTTTGCCATTGTCTTTGTTAAATTTTAAAAACAATTATTTAACTAGTGTTTATTTAGTTTTTTTTAACTATTTTAATAAAGGCATAATACTACTATACGGTGCACGTTATCTTAGAAGACCCGCTTGGCACAACCTACAACATATTGACTCGGTGCATGAAAGGGAATATGTTTACCCGACATGATCAGAAGTATAGATTGTGTGCTCCGGAAATGGTCTAATTGTCCAACTGCATGGTGAGATCAATACACATATGGTGACCAGAAAGTACCAACGTTGAGTGTTCAAGCGATTGATTCATACGACCTTTGAGTTTGGTGCCTACTTTGGCAGCCACTGGTCTAACGACGTAAACATTTTGGAGGTGTCGCTCGTGGTAGAGGATTACATATCCACTACCTTAACAGTCACATTGTTTTGGGCTGACGATAACTACTACCCACACAGATACTATTTGGGAGATGAGATATATTCAGAATATTTGATTATTGTGAAAACATTTAGAGACCCGATAGATGAAAAGAGATGGGTGTTTTAAGAAAGTGCAAGAGTGTTTGTGAAAGGACATTGGGAGGTGTTTTGGGGTTCTTCGCCAACGTTGGCATTATGTGAAAATCGGTATCGTGTAGAGACATTGGACAAAATGAGAGATGCTTTTATACGTGTATCATATTGCATAATATAATTATATAAAACAAAGAGAGAGCAATATGTCAACATTATATACCGGGGAATGTCCAACAACAAACTCAAGCAACTATGGGGGAGAGAGTGCAAAATGCGTATGAAATGCGTTCAAGTGAGATATATAACTCGCTTATGGCGAATTTGGTCCAACATGTTTGGTCGATTCGACCAATTCGAGGGAGAAGACGGGTTCGAAGGAGAAGACGGGTAATTTCAAGTCATTTTTTAATATTAATGTAAAATTTTGTTATTTAATAATGACATGTTATTTGCGTTATTTTAAAATATAAAAAAAGATAATGAGGTAATGATTGTAAGAGGCACCATCCACTACACCTCATTAACCAAAAACCCACGTGGTGACGTGACGTCACATGACGCAAAACGTCCCGATAGGGACTTCATCACTACACAAGATCTTACATGTACACCCACCCTTACCTAATCTGCTTCTATAGCAGGACCTGCAACTTCCGACATACACAGGTTTCTGATCTTTCTCTTTCATTCAATGGTTGAACCATCTACAACTCCTTGTTTAAGACCTGTGATAGTCTCAGACATGGAAGGTATTAGATCTTCATCACGTTCTAAGATTCGCATCTAGTTTCATAGCTGACTTCAAAATCCCACGCCGAACTAGTTTGAGTCATATTCGTGTTACAGGGGTTTATTTAAGTTTGTTTTTAATCGTTTTGCTATTTTATATTTTGTAATGATTTATTTTATTTTTAAACGTAGTTTTGTTTTGATTTAGTACATATATATTAGTTTGTTACGTTCACTATATTTTTAACGTTTAGGCTCTTTGAATTGAGATGTGTAGGTTTTTTAGATTTTTCACGAATGAACATAAATGGACATAAGCATGTTGATTTTTTTAAACGAACAAACATGAATACAAATACTGTTTTATGAAAAATGGGCGGTTGATGTAGGTGACGATGGTGGTTGATGTATGAAAAGCTAGGTTAACGATGGTGGGTGATAAATGGAAATTAACCGGCGATGGATAGGATAGACCGACAATGTAGAATATGTAGATGAGTGAATTAAATTAGGGTTTGATAATGAAAAGGTTTCACAAATAAATGAGATGTTATAACTTGTTTAAGTGTTATCCGGGTTTGGTGAGACCCATGACCCGTGGAAATTTATGTTTGATGATTAATGTGTTATTTCACAAATAAATAAGATGTTATAATCCGTTTCAAGACTATCTTAGACCCATGACCCACGCATATCAGTGTTTGATTATGAAATGGTTTCATATATAAATGAGATGTTATAACCTATCTAAGGACTATCCGGGTTTGGTGAGACTCATACCTGTGAATTCGAGTCAAATGCATGAAAATCCACAAATCACAAATCAAGCAATCCGATTGATGGAGATGGGGTGAGTAGCAACATTTAAGATTTACTGGTAAACATTTATATAGATAGATTTAAATTTGAGTAATTATATATATGTTTCATCCATTTAAGTATGAATAAAAATGTGAGGTTAGGTGATATGCGTATATTGTTGTAAAATATCCTGGATCTTAAATATTATGAGAGAATTATATATAATTATAAATTTTAAATATTTATAAACAAACTGAAAGTATAACATTAGCTTAACAATTTTTAAAAACGGTGAGATTTACTAACAAAACTTGTAAGTTTTGATTGGAAAAGAGATTGTAGACTCATAAAGCAATTTTGTAATTTAGTTAATTATTTTATTTTATTATTTTTTTTGAGACAACGATGTTAGTTATATGGATATTTTAAATATATATAAACGAAACTTTTAAAAGGTCTTTGCTTACTTCTCACGTCTTCTCAAGTCACCAGATTACTTTATTTGTAAATGGAAGTTTCTCATGCGTTTGACCTAAATTCACAAGTATAAGATTCCCCAAACCTAGATAGCATTTAAACTGGTTATACCCTCTCATTAAACTAAAAATTAATCTCACAAAGTATTTAATATTAAAATCCTATAGAAAATAGAGATATGCTAAAAATTAATATCTGATTATTTTAAATTAAGAAATAATTTTATAGTAAATAAATAAAATAAGTAGGTCATGGGTAGGAGTGTCAATCGTGCTGGGTTGGCGGGTTCGCGTGTTGAGATTCTTCAACCCTAACCCAACCCAACCCAACCCATATATTTATTCGTATCGTGTTTGACCCATCTAAATTCATGTCGTGTTCCATCATGTTTCGGGTCAACCCATTTTACGTTCATTTACAAATATGAGTAGTACCTGGTGGCTTAATAATAACGTAAACAATTAAATATTACTCTTATTCATGTAAAACATTTTAATAATTAACACTTCTTATCTCTAAAATCAAAGTACTAACTTTTCTAAAATTCTTAAATTGGTTAACAGGTCAACCCGCTTTTTAATGAGTCGGTTTCGGGTTGACCCATTTTTAAACGGGCCAGGTTCGGGTTGAACTGTCTAAAAAATGAGTCGTGTTAGGCGACCCAAAACCTATTTTTTTCGTGTCGGGTTTCGGGTTTCGGGTTGTGTCATAAATTGACAACCCTAGTCATCTGTCTCACCAAACCCAAATAACTTTTAAACCGGGTTATAACACATTTGTTTTTGAAACCCTATTATCATCAAACCCTAAATATATTATTCACTTTTTTATGATAAATAAAATTAAAATATAAAAAAAATACATAAATTTTAAAAACGAATAATGTAAAACAAACTCGTAAAGCAAGGAATAAAAGCTAGTAAACATGATATATTAAAAAGAAAAACGATTTTTAATATATGAGTAGTCTATTATTTTTCAGTGTAAAGTTAAAATAAAAAGGGAGACAAAATGAGAAGTCTAAGAAAGGTCTGTGACCACAAAACCCCTTTAAAAATACATTAAAAAATAATAAAAAATCATAACTCAAAATATAAATAAAAAACTAAAATACTTCCGCCATAATTTCCGTTCAAAAAAGATACAAAAAAATTGACAAACAGACACAATGCCGATGAAAATGAACAAAAGACACAATTATAACTAAAAAAAGACACAATATATTGCAAAATATAACATAATGCCTAACGAAATATAACACAATGCTGAGTAATATAACATAATATAAAGAAAAAAAGACACAATGTCAAGCAAAAAAACACAATCAATGACAAAAAAAAACACAAAACACAATGATAAACAAAAAAAACACAACTTTTTTCACTTACCGTTTTTTTTATGAGAATGAGAAAAACGGTGGAAACGTATTTGTGTTTTTACTTTTTTCGGTTTTTTATTAAATTTTGAGTTATAGTTTTTTATTTATATTTTTTTATTTTTTTGAGAGGTTTTTTTGTGTGACTATAAATCCTTCTCATTTTTCTCAGTTTTTTTCCTTTTTATAGAATAACTTGACCCTTATTTTTCATATACCATGATAGATTAAAAAAAATGATTTTTTAGTATGAATAGTCTATTATTTTGCATGACATGCCAAACTCTATTTAGTGGGTGTTTGGGATTCCTTATTTTACCTCCTTATAATTTTTCATTAAGTTAATAAGTTACAAAAGTGTAACTTATTAAGCAGTCCCAAACATCTTATTCCTTTTTAAAAAGTTAATAAGGTATAAGTTGATGAAAATAAGCAATCCCAAACACCCCACACCCCCCACCCGCCTTTGTTGCCTATAGCTTTAGAATACACAGACCACAGTGAGTATAGTTAGATTTTGGATAAAAACGAAAATAGGTTTTAGATATTTCATAACCACCATTTTCCGTTTTAAACCCGTTCAGTTCATTCAATTATTAAAGTTTGTTCGTTTATCCACAGGCTTGGATGGAGGCCGATTCAACCTTATTTTAATTGATAAGTCTAATTATATTGTAAAGACGTTAACGATAAAAAACATGCTTGATGGATAATGCGATTTGAGGAGCAATTGGTAGGTGGCTACTGGCTGGATTAGTGTTCTTGGATAAATTCCTTTACGTTTAATAAGCAAAAGAAAACCGTTATTGAAGTAATTGTATTCTCTACATGGTTTGGAGGAAGCGGAGTGATATCATCTTTAACTACAATGATCTCAAGAATGAGTCTTTTGTTGATTTGATTATGGATTTGGTGTTTTGATGGTTTTTAAGCAGAGGCATAAAGTTTATAATTAGGTGGATTTAAAATATCCACTTCTTGTTATGCAACTTTGTTATTTGCCTTGGCTAAGTATTTTTAGCTATGGTTTTAGTTATACATTTGTCTTTGGCTGGTAAAAAATTAATAAAGGACAACGAAGAGCAAGTAATATGTTATTTAAAAAATTGTAACAAAACTGTTACCGTATTATATTCTTTATAGAAAATAATATATATAAATGCTAATTAAGGACGTTTCGTTCGTTTAATTTATTTATTCGTACACATAACTATAATCATTTTTTTAAACTGGTTTGTTTCTTTTTTTAACCCTGGTTCGGTTAATCAGGTTTTTTCTTACCCATGGCCGCATGTACGAAATTTAAAGTAGAAGTACCTTCAAGAACGAAGCAAATTTTGCTGGAATCCCCATAGTGAGGAGGAGCAAAGCCAAGAGGGTGGAGGAGAAGTTTTCCGGCAAATAAACGTGTTTCGGAGTTTGAGCATACATAATATCCACCACTGTCGCCCTCAAAGACTGTTTGATCAAACTTCTCTACCGCCATTGCCTTCTTCATCTTATTACAAAAAGTAGTAAGTGAAATATTAGATAGAGAGAGCCTTTATGATTTACAAAGCAAATGGGGTTGGCTATTTATAGAATTAAAGTCAAGTCTTATTGATATTTGGTTGATTGGGAATTAAAATAATAATTAATTAGTTTGGAATCTTTTTGGTAGCATACAGTATATATTTTTATAAATAGAGTTTGGCTATTACAACTTTTTACAATATTTGTGTAATTAAATTTTCATGGAAGATCTTTTTAAGTCAATATCCTTTTAATATCCTTAGGTTTTTCGTGACTTAATGTTGGGATTTAGATAAATGATTATGGACATCTATCCACATGGAAGGTTTGTGGAGGAGATAGGAGTGGGGTGAAAAGCGAGTGAATCGGCTTTCTTAAACTTTGATTAATTTATTTTACTAATCTTTTTTTTTTGTTAAAACTCTTTTAACAACTTAAGATATAATTTATGTAATAAGTAAGAAGTTAAGAGATAAAGACGATAAACTAATTTTATAGAGGTTAAAGTATATGTTCACCAATCTACTTTACATCCTCTTCCCGATTCTCCAATTAATAGTTGCTCACCAAAGTTTCTCTAAATGGTTGAGATTACCAATACAACGTTTCACTAAACAAATGTAGTGGCCATCTACTTCAAAACAATATCTCAAGATAGTAAGTCTTTATGATTCTTCAACCATTTACTATGTCAAGATGGTATTTAAACATGACAAAACAATATTATGTCAAAAGAGTATTGCCCTCACAAACCATCAACAAATTATGAACAACTCACAAGGAAATCTATTGATGTCTCCTTAATAATATAAGAATGAATGATGTTACAATAAATAAATAAAATGCTTTAAATGTGTTTGTGCGTTAGAGTAGTTGAGGTTAATATATTGTTGGACAAGAATTCCTCTTATAGACCAAAACAAAAGTGTTGTAACCTGGCGGCTTGTGGTTAATTCGCAGGGTTGGTTTGATTTGTGTTTTTAACGTTGTGAGAAGTCTTTTGTAAGTTTTTTTTTTCACTTTCTTTCCCGAGATTTATTTTATCATAACATTTTTTCACTTTGATGTTTTGTGTCACACTTGATTATAAGACTCAAGATGATTAATAAAGTGTTTTGGGATATATATGTATATACGTGTGTGTGTGACATAAAATCATCATTGATGAACTAGTAATGTTTCAAGTCACATTAGTTGGTCATTATCAAAACTAAGTGGATTCAGTTAAGGTTTAAAAGATCGTTTTTTCATCACTAAACATAATCACAACAACAATACATGGTAATATTCACCCATTGTGTTGGCACATTATACATCTATCTTGAAGAATAGAAAGGTTGTTTTCAGAAAAGCTCTTTAAATATTACTAATAACGATCTAAATTCTAAACATAACTATATGAAACTATCAAAATGTCAAATGACTAATTTCAGATTTTAACTAATTATAACATCCTACTTTTTAAATAATATATAAAAGAGTTTTATTTATTTAATTGTGTGTTATTACTTAATTATGTTGAATAATAGTAAGTTAAGTGTGGTATTGGAAAATAGAAGATGGATTAATGGATGGTGATGGGTTTAAGTCCATGGGCTTGAGGGTATTTAAACACCGTTATAACATTCCTAAAACCCATATTTCCACCACATTTGCCTCCATAACACACAGACACTCTCCTTTAAACCCGGATCCAATCCGAGCTAAAGGAGAGCAAATTTCATGATTCAAGTATCACCAAACAACAAAAAATACGTCCAGATCTACGTCTAGACTCGAACCTGAACCGAAAAAGGTATGTTTCTGATATAATGTTTAGGTTTTAGATGTCGGTTTGTTTTGAGATTTGGTACTAAGGCGAATCAGACCTTACCATGTAAGAAAAACATAAAATATTTAGTAAACAAGTTGTTTGGGATGAGTCGGGACAAACTAGTGACGTTCGGACTGTGTTAAAGTAAGGAAATGAAGTTGTTATGCCCCAGAATCCTACATATTGATAAGACAGTCATATCGGATTGAAAGAAAACATTTATAACTTAAAGGCATGGAAAAGCATATTCGAATCGAGTTCTTGAGAAAACTCGATTCGTTTGGAAGATAAATCAAATCGAATCCAAAAACAAAACGAATCGAATGAAACTTGATTCGATTTGAATGAAAACTCGATTTGATTTGAATGAAAACTCAGTACGATAACTCGATTAGAATGAAACTCGGTTAGGACGAAACTCGATTCGACTGGTTTAGCAAAAACTTGATTATTTAAAATTCAGCTCGACCCCAGTTAGGGGCTTTGCCCCTTGGACCCTGCTAGGGGGGCTGCCGTCCCTAGAACCCCCGTTCGTTATGGGTTCCACTAACTTAGAATACGATCTGGTTAAGAGTAGTTAATAAATACTTATGATTGTTATATAGTTAGCCGTGCAAAGCTAAGAAGAGATGTTTCGTTTACTCAGAGAGAAACATGATCCATGTGAGTTTCTAGCCCCTTGTTATGTTTTCAGGGTTGTGTGCATACTCATATGTGTTTAGTCAATACCCCTACCTAAAGTGATAAGTGTATGCCATATGAATGTGTTATTATTGATAGTGTATGATATGAAAGAGTTAAGTGTATGTATATAAAATGTGTTGAGAAAGTATATAACTAAATGTATGAAATGAATGTATGGTGGTATGAAAATAAGGCATTAGATTTTATTGTAACATCTGCCCCGATCCGACCCGACCCAGGTACCCGTTTCTCTGACCCGATCTCTTTCTTTTATGATTTAATATTTATTTATACTTATATTTTTACTTTTAATAATAATAATATATTTTCCTTCCCGCCTCTTTCTCTCTCTTTCTTTCCGCCGTCCCGTCCCTCTTCTTCTCTCTTCCGCCTTCTTTTCCCTCTTGTCGCCGTCCCGCCCTTACGCCTTGTTTCCCTCTTTTCTTCCAACTCTTTGCTTGTCCTTTGTTCCTTCCCGCCTAAGGTTGTCTGCACAGCTCCACGCGCCAGACTCCTTACAAGGAAGCCTGCGTGAAGACCAGTTGTTCCTGCGATACGCGAGACGAACTGTCCCCGCAGCACGCTAAGGATTTTAGTTCTTCCCGCGGCGCGCTATGGATACCGTTCTTCCCGCGACGCGCTAAGGAATATAGTTCTCGCGACGCGCTTAGAATTGTAGTTCTTTCCGCGGCGCGCAAATGTTGATTCTGTCTGCCTTCGCGCTCGCGCACTCTTGACCTTCTGTGTCTGCCTTCGCGCTCAAGCTTTCTCGCGCTATGTCTTGAGTCTTTTCTTCTGTTTAATCTAGCCGTTTGCTTTTGTGATGTCTTATCTTTTGAGCCGTTGACCTAATCTGCTTTATGTCTAAAAAGTTACTTTCGGCGCAGCATGCGCACCAACCCCATTGGTTGGCAGAAAAAGTGACTGACATTATCTTTGGAGATCTGCTTTTTCCATGCTTGACCAGTACCTTTATCTGATCCGCCCATGCTTTTTACTGTTCCCTGTCAGCTTTTTCTATTTTCCCTGCTACCATATCTTTTGATATCTTTTGCTTTTGGAATCTTTTACTTTTTGAGATCTTTTCCCCTTTTTCTAGGGATTGTGTTCCCTAGGGTTTCTCTATAAATAATAATAATATTTTCCTAACACATCACACACAAACACTTAATTTAACTTCCTCCTTGCTCTCTCTGCCGTCTCCCTCTCTGCCTCCGTCTTCCTCCCTGTTCTGCCCTGCTTTTCCGGTAATATATTATATATAATAATTTACTTATTAATTATGCTAACTTATAATCAAGACTTAAAACAGATCATTAAAACAATAATCTTATTTTTAGGTTAACTTGTGCTTGTTTAAAGTTGGTTCTTGCTTTATCTTACACCGCATCGTTTATCAAGTGAGTAATCTCGTACCTAATCCCTTTTTATTTTTAATGTTTTGGGATGTTCATGTGTTCATACAAACTTGGAGTCTTAAACTTGTTTATGAACTTTAGTCGCGCAGTATCCCATGTGTTGAGGACGTAGACTTGGCTGTTTATTTGCATGTGTGGATCATTAACCGTCTTGTCGGTCTATTCCGCAGTTCTCATGGTACCATTAGATGAACACGGGAGAACTATCGTTTATGATTTTCTCTTTTGTTTACACTTGCACAGTCTTTCTTGTTTGTGAGCTCAATTGTGAGCACTGGCAGTCTATGAATCTTAGAGTTGGTCCCGATCGGATTACACCCTTGTTGAAAACCAGACATACACATGTTGCGCGCAGATTTATTGTTATCTATGTATTGTATTAAACTTGATTTCTCACCAACACGCAAGTGTTTGACGTTTTATTTTAACACATGTTCAGGTTTGCTGTAGCTACATTTGGAGCTTGTGGACACGTAGGACGTTTTTACTTTTGGACCTAGATTAAAATGTATCAAGACAAGTTATTGTTGTTCGAATATTTTGCCTTATAATATATTGAATTATGTTGCTTTATGTTATCTTGTGTTTACTTTGCGCGTGCGCGAATGAATGTATTTATTAAATATTGACACCCAAATAGTGTCACGAGTAATGAAACAATATGTGGCGCCCCGATGTATAATCCGCCTTTGGTCGGGGTGTTACAGATTGGTATCAGAGCTCGTTGACTTTAGGATAGGTGGTTAGACGTAACGGCCTAGAATACCTAAGAGTCCCCTCTCGCGCATGAGAGAAATCTCATGTTTGCGCGCTTATTGTTAATTACTCGTTATTTATGAATATGCTCGCGCCTGCGCAGTATATGATTTTATGTTTTATTCCGCGATATTTCGATTTTTGTTGAATTTCGATTTTTATTGATTTTACTTACATATTCGTTTGTTGGATTTGAAAATCCGAAAAGTCATGGTGATATATGAATAGTTGATTTTCAATTTCCATTTACGATTATGTTCTGATGTTGGAGACTTGAAAAGTCATGGTGATACATGAAGTGTCAACCTCCAATACTCATTTTCTTGTATATTTTATATTGAAGATTGAAAAGTCATGGTGATACATGAATCGTCAATCTCCAATACTCGTTTGCTCGTATATTTTAAATTGGGAATTCGGAAAGTCATGGTGATACATGAATTGTCGATTCTTGATTCGAATTTGTTACCTTTATTAAGTCTGCATTTAGGGTCATTTATTTTACTTTAACTTTTGACAGTAACTGACTCCGCGAAACCAAGCTTTATAAGGTTATACTTTGCGATAAAACCAAGATATTAACTAAAATTAAAATTTTTATAGAATGCCTCCGCTATCTCGTCGCCATCTCAAGAAGAAAGAAGCCGCGCGCAGACGTTCGCTGCAACGTTCCCAGGAAATGGCCGCCGCAATAGCCCAAGCCTTAAACCAAAACAATGCTAACACCTCTGGTTACAACATTAAGTCCTTTAACGCGGGTAACCCTCCAAAGTTCACAGGTCTTGAAGGAGCCACCGTGATGCTCCAGTGGCTTGAGAAAATAGAAAACACTTTCCTCCATACCCAATGCCCTCTAGGCAGACGAACCCTATATGCTTCCAGTGTCCTGGAATCTAGAGCGCTTACATGGTGGAATGGAGTAGCTCAAGCGCGTGGCGCAGAAGCTGCTTCTAGCATGACATGGGAGGAATTCAAGGAAATTCTGACGCGAGAATTCTGCCCTCCCAACGAAGTTAAGCGCCTGGAGGAGGAATTCTGGAACTTGAAGCAATACAGCGGTGAAGCGCGCGAGTACGCGACGCGTTTCCATGAACTAAGCCTGCTTGTCCCTCACCTTGTTACCCCTTCCCGCCGAGCCATCGAGAAATTCCTTGGGGGTCTCCCCATGGAAATTCAAGATTCTGTATGGGCCAGAAACCCAGTTACCCTCTCTGACGCCATCGAATTGGCCGCTGTGCTCAGCGACAACCATGTCAGAGCAGGAACCCTGTTCCTGCGGGGAACTGAGAAGACCAAACCCACCAAGACTGTCCCTGAACCAACAGAAACCAAACCTGAACCCTCACACCATAACAACCCGAAACGTAGGCGCAGACAAGCTTACGCGCTTACCAGCCCGCCCATAGTCCAACAACCCGCCTACCAACCTCCAGTATACGCGCCTAACCCTCTGTCAGCCTACCCAACACCTCCTGTAGTCCACAACTATGCCTTAACCAACCCCGCACTCCCTGCCCCGCCACCTAAGAAACCTTACACAGGAAACCACCCCTTCTGCCCAACCTGTAGACTTCACCACCCACCTCAAGTCCCATGTCGACTTTGTACCCGATGTGGCCGCGCTGGTCACCTTGCAGAAAACTGTAGAGTCCTTCCCGCCAATCCAATTGCGCCAACACCACCAGTCTACCCGCAGAACCCTCAACCAACCTACCAAAACCCACGACCCAGATCGTGCTTTAACTGCGGTGATCCCAGTCATTTCCGGAACGCGTGCCCAAGGCTACAAGTTCAGATTACGCAAGCGAATCCGGTGAACCAGATTTCGAACCAAGTGACACGCGGACGAGCTTTTAACATAACCGCGCACCAAGCGCAAGCGATTAATGACGTAGTTAATGGTACATTTTTGCTTAACGGATTTTATGCTTCTGTACTTTTTGATACTGGCGCCGATCGAAGTTTTATCTCTCGCGCCTTTGAGCAGAAGCTTGCACGACCGCGCGATAACTTAAAAGAAGATTTTTCAGTTGAATTGGCTAATGGCGAAACTGTTTTAATTAACTCGGTGATTAAAGATTGCACGCTTAACCTTAACGAAAACGATTTTCTGATCGACCTCATCCCCATGCCTCTTGGAAGTTTTGATGTTATCATTGGTATGGACTGGCTTTCGCATAACCGCGCCGAAGTTATTTGCGCCAAGAAGATTATTCGCATACCTCGAGAAAATGGTGATCTTCATATCTACGGCGAGAAACCCTCCCGCGGTCTTAAACTTATGTCTTGCGCCGAAGTCCGAAGGCTCATGCGGAAAAGGTGTATTGCATTCTTAGCCCATGTGGTTAAACCTGCTGAAGAAAAGAAGAAGCTTCGCGATATCCCTGTTGTGCGTGATTTTCCTGAAGTTTTTCCTGATGATCTTCCTGGTATCCCTCCCGCTCGTGAAGTCGAGTTCCGTATTGATCTTGTCCCTGGTGCTTCCCCCGTAGCTAAATCTCCTTACCGTCTTGCGCCCGCTGAGATGCAAGAATTGGCAAGCCAACTTCAAGAGTTGACCGCTAAAGGATTCATTCGCCCTAGCTCTTCGCCCTGGGGTGCTCCGGTGTTGTTCGTTAAAAAGAAAGATGGATCGTTTCGCATGTGTATTGATTACCGCGAGTTGAACAAACTCACCATTAAGAACCGGTATCCCTTACCGCGTATTGACGACCTCTTTGATCAACTCCAAGGTGCCTCTTGTTTCTCGAAGATTGATCTCCGCTCTGGCTATCACCAGTTGCGCATCCGCGATGAAGATGTTCCCAAGACTGCTTTTCGAACTCGTTATGGCCATTTTGAATTCTTGGTCATGTCCTTCGGTTTAACCAACGCACCCGCCGTTTTCATGGATCTAATGAATCGGGTGTGTAGGCCTTTCTTGGATAAATTCGTGATTGTGTTTATCGATGACGTTCTGATTTATTCTAAGACCAAGGCCGAGCATGAGCAACATCTCCGATTGGTATTGCAAAAGCTTAGAGCCGAGCAGCTCTTTGCTAAGCTTTCCAAGTGTGAATTCTGGTCTGATGAAGTACAGTTTCTTGGTCATGTTGTAAACAAGATGGGTATTCATGTCGACCCATCCAAGATTGAAGCAATCAAGAACTGGATTACGCCGACCACTCCTTCTGAGATCCGCTCCTTTCTGGGCTTAGCTGGTTATTACCGGCGATTCATTTCGAACTTCTCGAAGATCACTTTGCCTTTAACAGCTTTAACGCACAAAGGTAAACCGTATATTTGGGGCTCGAAGCAAGAAGAAGCCTTTCTAACGCTCAAGCGTTTGTTGTGTGAAGCTCCTGTTCTTGCGCTACCTGAGGGTAATGATGATTTTGTCGTGTACTGCGATGCCTCCAACCAAGGTCTCGGTTGTGTTCTTATGCAACGAGGCAAGGTTATCGCTTACGCATCAAGGCAACTTAAGGTTCATGAAAAGAATTATACAACTCACGATCTCGAACTTGGTGCAGTTGTTTTTGCCTTGAAGATCTGGAGACACTACCTTTATGGTACTAAGTGTATCCTTTACACTGACCATAAAAGCCTTCAGCATATCTATGATCAAAAAGAACTTAACATGAGGCAACGCCGATGGAACGAACTCATCAGCGATTACGATTGTGAGATCCGGTATCATCCTGGTAAGGCTAATGTGGTAGCCGATGCGCTAAGCCGAAAACCCTGCCAGCTTAACTGTATCTTGCCGCGCACGCAGCTTCACTTCGCGCCGATTCAAAGCAACCTTGAATCGCGTATTCGTGACGCGCAGCGCGCATCCATCAGTAATGGTAACCTTCGCGCCGAGTTAGCGTGTGGCGCGGAAGCGCATTTTGTCCCTAATCTGAGTGGAATTCTCTGCTATCTTAATCGCATCTGGATTCCCTTTGATGAGGATCTTCGCGCTGATATCCTGAGTGAAGCGCACAAATCTCGGTATTCTATTCATCCTGGCGCTGATAAGATGTACAAGGATTTGCGCATTACTTATTGGTGGCCCGGTATGAAGAAGGATATTGCTGTGTTCGTAGCTAAATGCCTGACTTGTTCTAAAGTAAAAGCTGAACACCAACGCCCATCTGGTTTGCTCGAACAACCAGCGTGGAAATGGGAAGGTATAGCGATGGACTTTATTACCAAGTTACCTTTGACAGCAGGCAAACATGATAGCATTTGGGTAATAGTGGATCGTTTGACTAAGTCTGCTCACTTTCTGCCCATTCGTGAAAACTACCGTGTTGAGCAACTCGCGCAGCTTTATGTCAAGGAAATTGTCTGCCGCCATGGTACTCCTTTGAGCATCATATCCGATCGCGATGGCCGTTTTATATCCCGCTTTTGGAAATCTCTCCAATCTGCGTTAGGAACTCGCTTGGACATGAGTACGGCATATCATCCTCAGACTGACGGTCAGTCTGAGCGAACTATTCAAACTCTTGAGGATATGCTCCGATCTTGTGTTCTTGATTTTGGAGGTAATTGGGATTCGCACCTGCCTTTGATTGAGTTTTCTTATAATAACAGCTATCATTCCAGTATCGGTATGGCCCCATTTGAAGCACTTTACGGTCGTAAGTGCCGCTCCCCGATCTGTTGGAGCGAAGTGGGTGAAGCTCAAATCACAGGACCCGAACTTGTTCAAGAGACAACCGATAAAATCGCCAAGATCCGTGATCATCTGCTGACTGCCAGAAGTCGACAGAAGAGTTACGCAGATCGTAGGCGGAAGCCTCTCGAATTTCAAGTTGGTGATCTTGTTCTCCTCAAAGTGTCGCCCTGGAAGGGTGTTGTCCGCTTTGGGAAGAAAGGTAAGCTTGCTCCTCGATATGTTGGACCATTTAAGATTCTCGCGCGTGTAGGAAAAGTTGCCTACAGACTTGACCTGCCGCCCGCGCTCAGTAATGTGCATCCAACGTTCCATGTATCCAATCTCAAGAAGTGTTTAGCTGACGAGAACCTTCACATTCCACTTGATGAAGTTCAAGTTGATGAATCTATGCATTTCGTTGAGAAGCCTGTTGAGATTATGGATCGCGAGGTTAAGCAAACCAAGCGCAGTCGCATCCCCATCGTGAAAGTTCGCTGGGAGTCCAAGCGCGGAGCCGAGTTTACATGGGAAAGGGAAGATCAAATGAAGATCAAGTACCCGCACCTGTTCTCTGCGCAACCTACTTCGAGATAAATTTCGGGACGAAATTTCTTAAAGTAGGGGAGACTGTAACATCTGCCCCGATCCGACCCGACCCAGGTACCCGTTTCTCTGACCCGATCTCTTTCTTTTATGATTTAATATTTATTTATACTTATATTTTTACTTTTAATAATAATAATATATTTTCCTTCCCGCCTCTTTCTCTCTCTTTCTTTCCGCCGTCCCGTCCCTCTTCTTCTCTCTTTCCGCCTTCTTTTCCCTCTTGTCGCCGTCCCGCCCTTACGCCTTGTTTCCCTCTTTTCTTCCAACTCTTTGCTTGTCCTTTGTTCCTTCCCGCCTAAGGTTGTCTGCGCAGCTCCACGCGCCAGACTCCTTACAAGGAAGCCTGCGTGAAGACCAGTTGTTCCTGCGATACGCGAGACGAACTGTCCCCGCAGCGCGCTAAGGATTTTAGTTCTTCCCGCGGCGCGCTATGGATACCGTTCTTCCCGCGACGCGCTAAGGAATATAGTTCTCGCGACGCGCTTAGAATTGTAGTTCTTTCCGCGGCGCGCAAAGGTTGATTCTGTCTGCCTTCGCGCTCGCGCACTCTTGACCTTCTGTGTCTGCCTTCGCGCTCAAGCTTTCTCGCGCTATGTCTTGAGTCTTTTCTTCTGTTTAATCTAGCCGTTTGCTTTTGTGATGTCTTATCTTTTGAGCCGTTGACCTAATCTGCTTTATGTCTGAAAAGTTACTTTCGGCGCAGCATGCGCACCAACCCCATTGGTTGGTAGAAAAAGTGACTGACATTATCTTTGGAGATCTGCTTTTTCCATGCTTGACCAGTACCTTTATCTGATCCGCCCATGCTTTTTACTGTTCCCTGTCAGCTTTTTCTCTTTTCCCTGCTACCATATCTTTTGATATCTTTTGCTTTTGGAATCTTTTACTTTTTGAGATCTTTTCCCCTTTTTCTAGGGATTGTGTTCCCTAGGGTTTCTCTATAAATAATAATAATATTTTCCTAACACATCACACACAAACACTTAATTTAACTTCCTCCTTGCTCTCTCTGCCGTCTCCCTCTCTGCCTCCGTCTTCCTCCCTGTTCTGCCCTGCTTTTCCGGTAATATATTATATATAATAATTTACTTATTAATTATGCTAACTTATAATCAAGACTTAAAACAGATCATTAAAACAATAATCTTATTTTTAGGTTAACTTGTGCTTGTTTAAAGTTGGTTCTTGCTTTATCTTACACCGCATCGTTTATCAAGTGAGTAATCTCGTACCTAATCCCTTTTTATTTTTAATGTTTTGGGATGTTCATGTGTTCATACAAACTTGGAGTCTTAAACTTGTTTATGAACTTTAGTCGCGCAGTATCCCATGTGTTGAGGACGTAGACTTGGCTGTTTATTTGCATGTGTGGATCATTAACCGTCTTGTCGGTCTATTCCGCAGTTCTCATGGTACCATTAGATGAACACGGGAGAACTATCGTTTATGATTTTCTCTTTTGTTTACACTTGCACAGTCTTTCTTGTTTGTGAGCTCAATTGTGAGCACTGGCAGTCTATGAATCTTAGAGTTGGTCCCGATCGGATTACACCCTTGTTGAAAACCAGACATACACATGTTGCGCGCAGATTTATTGTTATCTATGTATTGTATTAAACTTGATTTCTCACCAACACGCAAGTGTTTGACGTTTTATTTTAACACATGTTCAGGTTTGCTGTAGCTACATTTGGAGCTTGTGGACACGTAGGACGTTTTTACTTTTGGACCTAGATTAAAATGTATCAAGACAAGTTATTGTTGTTCGAATATTTTGCCTTATAATATATTGAATTATGTTGCTTTATGTTATCTTGTGTTTACTTTGCGCGTGCGCGAATGAATGTATTTATTAAATATTGACACCCAAATAGTGTCACGAGTAATGAAACAATATGTGGCGCCCCGATGTATAATCCGCCTTTGGTCGGGGTGTTACATTTATAATATATGTAGAGGCGAAGTATAATGAGGGCCAGGGGTGGCCCCGACCCCCTGTTTTTTCGCGCGTTAGTGTAAATTTAGCCGTTTTCGTTCGAAATATTTTATGCGTAGTGTAAATTTGCTTGTTTTCGACAAAAAATTTAAGCCCGGCCCCCCTCGTTTATGAAATTTTTTATACATTTTGAGTTCGCCCCCCCAGCGTTCACGTCCAAGCTTCGCCACTGAAAATCTGTGATGGTGGGGACCAGAAATTTATAATATCTGTGATGGTGGGGACCATACCCTTATAATATCTCTGAGTTATAGGGCAAAAGGCTCTTGAAAAGTAGAGGTAGTTACGTATGCTATATGCAAGTTAAAGTATACAAGGATGAAAGAATGTATGTAAGTATGAAAGAAAGACAAACATGCTAATTAAGAAATGAGTGTCTTCGCATACATGTGAATGTAATATAGGATACCTGAATAACTAGAACTCAGTCAACGTAGCTGACTTTCAGTATGCACGCAGGTAAATAAGCTAAGGCAACTAGCTTGTGGGAAGACAAATGACATTGGACTGAAGAGGCTGTCATCTCGAGAAGAATGTTATGATGTTTTAATATAATATTTTATTATGTTTTAAGACAAGTGTTTGATTGTTACAATGAGATTTGAGTGATTATGTAATATATGGTTGAAGTTTAATGTTTCCGTGACAGTTTTAATTCACTATGATATTTGAAACCATGTTTATAAGTTAATCCAACACCCAATGTAGGACACCGAAATCGAGGTCTTACAAGTATTTTTGCAAGTATTCAATATAAACATGGTGCAATCAAATAATAAAAATTCATATAATCAATTATGATGGGGAAAAACACAACAAACCATATAATCAAATAACAATTGCGGAATTAAAGTACGTTTGACCAAACTTCCCTGCTCGGATGAACATCTATTGATACAAACAAATAGGATATGGCAAAACAGAAAAACAAATCTCCAAAATAATATAAAATAACGACAGAGAGACTGAATTTTAGAGGAAGACCACTAAAAAAAAGAGTAGTCACTTCAAATTCATTATCATTGACATTGGAGCAATACAAAGCCTTCTTTAAGGTATACTAGAGAAGCACAACAATCATCATAATCTTGGCATAAACTCTTCAAGTATGAAGTAGATAAAATAAAAATAAAAATAAAAATATAAAATCTAAATAAATACATGTAACAAATATTACGATAAAATTATTTTTTTTAACGACCAACAGAAAAACTATTTTTATTACTCATAATTGAAAGTTACTAGTACAACCGTACACACATTAACCACCAATAGATAAGTTTTACCCCATTACAAATGGTTTTCCCTCTTACAACCTTACAACATATGAAAGTTAAATTCATGCTACCTCTCCCATGTTAGACCGACCAATTTGATCGAGTTCTTACCCACAAGAAACTAAGCGATTTGGTAACATATCATCAAAATTGGGTGTTCCGATCATGTTGAAGGTTCGAAGTCACAAAGAGGCCCGAATATAAATTAAAAACCTAATAAAGGGAAAATTCTTATTAATTACAATAAAAGATGGGTCCCAATTGGAGGAGCCAAAAAACTTGCTACTTTCAACTCAAATGTCCAAGAGATTTTTGATAGAATTGTAAGTTTTTCTATTTTGTCTTGGGAGCCTTAATTTTGTGCATGCCATTATTGTTAGTCAGCGGAGCAAACGAGTCAGCAGGTTGCGGATCAAGACTGAATGGTCTAGGGGTAAAAGTATATATTAACCTTGCAAATGGATGTTGAGTTTGTAAAGGATTTGCATAAACTCAACCGTTTTATTAATGTGAAAGGATTTTGCTGCAACGTTTGTTTTCCTCCGTATAAACAGTTTATCAACATTCCATTCCTAATAACCATAAAAACCATATAATGAATCTTTTTATTAAACAATAAATAAAAATAATAATGATAATAATATTAAATGAAATATAAACCTTCTGTTGACAAACTCAGTTTTTGTTGGTTAGTCGAGTTGTTCACAGGTCAGCGGGTTAGCAGGTTGCACTGTTGCAGGACAAGAGACTAAATGGTCCAGGGTTAAAAGTGTATTTTAACCATGCAAATGGACAATGATTTTGTTAAAGAATTTTGCTACAACTTTAAGTGTTTTGTTAATGTCTAAAAGATTTTGCTACAACGTACTTAAATGTTTATTTATAGCATGATTTGTTAAATGAAGTATAAAACTTCTTTTTGAAAAACATAGTTTTTGTTTGATTAATTGAGTTGTTCATGGATTACGGGTCAGTGGGATAAACGAGTCAGCAGGTTTCAGGTCAAACGGGTCAGCAAGTCAGTTGCGGTTCAGTGCACGCGCAGGTCAGAATTGTTAGTCAGTGCGCTGAAAAAGTTGGATCCAACAAGCAAGTAAAAGTCAATTGGGTCAGCAGCAGGGTGAGCATTTAATTCTTTATTAAAATTGTCTTTTTATGGACTATTTTTTTAAGTAATTGTGCTATAGATCTTGTTTGAATTTGATCATATGTTGATGAGATATCATATAAATTGAATCCAGACATAATGATCAGAGGGTCGATAATTCCTGACACAACTCGAACCTGACATGAAAAAATATAGGTCTTGGGTCGGCTAACACGACTTGTTCTAAAAACGGGTCGGGTTCGGGTTAACCTGTTTTAAATACAGGTCGGGTTTGGTTGACTCGTTAACCCATTTAAGTTTAAATGCTTTAAAATTATGAAACAATGTGCAGTTTACTTTTTAACATGAAAAGCATTACTTTCTTGTTTATAAATCACTAGACAACTTAATTATATGTCTTAATTATTTTACTATTTGTAATTTTGTAGTGCTCGACTCAGCGAGGAAGTACCGAGTGCGGTTATTATGTCTTAAACTTAATGAAGTTGGTCGCTAGAGAAGGACTTCAAATACTCGTTAATAACAATGTTAGTGTGACTTGTTTGATTATGTTTATATTGGTTACTTGGAGTAGGCCAACGGCGAATTTGCAAAAAAAGATATGAAACTGGGTGAATGAATTGAGGAAGACAATATAGTTTAGGAAACAATATCAACTAACTTAGGTAATTTTTATTTGTGAAATTTAATTTTTAATAACTTTTATTTAAAATGACGTAGTTCTAATGTTCATTTAGACAAAACGATGTAGTTTTGAAGAGTTTCGCATGTAAGCTTGCATGTGTGACAGCCTCATACTCTCTCTATCTCTCTCACACACACACACACACACACACACATATATATAAAATACGATGACACACATAAATGCAAATCATACATTGGTGTCATAAATGTGTGTTACAAATGTGTGCCATTAAACATAACATGCCGATGCATGTCATATTCAATTCATGACTGAGGCTTCATTTTTGCATGTCACCTGCACCCTTTAACGGCATGCAATACGTGTCATTAAAGTAATTTTTTCTAGTAGTTTTGTTGGTACATGATGTCAGTAGTTCAGTGTCTAGTGTCTGTAATCGAGTCGTTTGGATTTGAGTTTGTATGTAAGCGAAGTTGCTAACAAGTTCGCTGATATGGGCGAACTTGTTAAACAAGCGAAGTTAGTGACAACTTCGCCTGAACATGCCAGGCAAAGTTGTCGTGATTATATAAACTAGGTTACGGCTTAGATAAACAAAATAGAACGAGTTAATTCAGAGAACGAGTTAGAGAGAGTCTGTAATTTGGTGATCTTTGTATCATGTGTTTACGGTTGCAATATAACGTGTTTGTGTTTATTGTAACGTGTTTAATCGTTTTGTCTTCTACGCTCGTAACGTCTTACGTAGGGATTCCGCACCTACGTAGAACGAGATATCTCGTGTAGATCCGGCTGGGAACCTACAATTGGTATCAGAGCTTTTGCTCGATTGTGTGGTTCGGGATTATCACGCGGGTGTAGAAATCGTTCCGTTCGACTATTCGCGGGACGAGTTTTCTGAGTTTTTGTGTTATACTCACCTCCTACAATCATAAACAGCCCATAACACCTTCACAAACCTCGTAAAATCCAGAAATCTAACCTGCATATTCATCGTGTTCATCAGGCGAAGTTGCCGTCACTGTTCGTAGGGTTTCAGCGAAGATATAAGGTTAAGCGAAGTTATCCACAACTTCGCCTACCTTCTCAAGTTCGCTTATCTCAAGCGAAGTTACCCACAACTTCGCCTACTTCACAAGTTCGCTTACCTTAAGCGAAGTTTTACACAACTTCGCCGAATCAGGCGAATTTAAAAAGGAAGCGAAGTTCAGAATCAGCGAAGTTCAGACTTAAGCGAAGTTATCCACAACTTCGCCTACAGTACTGTTAAAAATAAAATTTTTTTATTTTTCGGGTTTCTGTGTGTTTCGTGAAAGATGTCTTCAATCAACATTACGGAACTAGTTAAGATGGAAGTGGAAGCGGGTTCGGCTACAAAGGCACCGAAGATGCTTAAGAAAACCGATTATGTAGCGTGGAAAGATCGTTTTGAACAATATGTCAAGTACCAAGATGCTAAGATGTGGGTATGCATACAAGATGGTTACATTCCACCTACTGCTGAGTATGAGGGTCGTGATCAGATAAAGAAATACAAAGAGATGGAAGAAGAAGAGAAGAAAATGTATGAGGCCGAAAGCAAAGCTCATGCAGCAATTACAATGTTTCTTCCACAAGAGATTCTGCACACTTTCAGAAAGTACAAAACTGCCAGAGAGCTTTAGGAAGCGCTTGAAAACCGTTTTGAGGGTAATGTGGGAATCCGTGCTTCAAAGATTAAATTACTTAAAACCCAGTTCTCGGTATTCAAGTATCTGAAGAATGAATCACTTGATGATATCATCACTAGATATTATCATCTGATGACAGAACTCAGCAATTATTCGATTACTTACAAAGAAGATGAGATTGTTGAAAAGCTTCTTGATGCTCTCCCACCGAAATGGGAGATGTACACCGTGTTGATGAGAGAAGACAAAGACTTTGCCGACTATGATTTGGAAACGGCAGTAAACAAGCTACGAACTTTTGAACTAAACATGGTTCGAAAAGAGACACCTACTGATCAGGTTCAAGATCCAGGAATGTATGGTGCCAAGGTTAATACAAGTTCAAGTTCGAAGTCTGATTCGTTTGCTTACTACTCAAAGGGAGAGTCGTGTAACACCCCGACCAAAGGCGGATTATACATCGGGGCGCCACATATTGTTTCATTACTCGTGACACTATTGGGTGTCAATATTTAATAAATATATTCATTCACGCATGCGCAACGTATACATAAGATATAAATAAACCAACATAAATCAATATATTATAAATCAAAATATTCGAACAGCAATAACTTGTCTTGATACATTTTAATCTAGGTCCAAAAGTAAAAACGTCCTATGTGTCCACAAGCTCCAAAACAGCTACTACAAACCTGAACATGTGTTAAAATAAACGTCAAACACTTGCGTGTTGGTGAGAAATCAAGTTTAATACAATACATAGATAACAATAAATCTGCGCGCAACATGTGTATGTCTGGGTTTCAACAAGGGTGTAATCAGATCGGGACCAACTCTAAGAGACAAGACTGCCAGTGCTCACAATTGAGCTCACAAACAAGACTAACTGTGCAAGTGTAACAAAAGAGAAAATCATAAACGATAGTTCTCCCGTGTTCATCTAATGGTACCATGAAAACTGCGGAATAGACCGACAAGACGGTTAATGATCCACACATACAAATAAACAGCCAAGTCTACGTCCTCAACACATGGGATACTGCGCGACTAAAGTTCATAAACAAGTTTAAGACTCCAAGTTTGTATGAACACATGAACATCCCAAAACATTAAAAGCAAAAAGGGATTAGGTACGAGATTACTCACTTGATAAACGATGCGGTGTAAGATAAAGCAAGAACCAACTTTAAACAAGCACAAGTTAACCTATAATTAAAGATTATTGTTTTAACGATCTGTTTTAAGTCTTGATTATAAGTTAGCATAATTAATAAGTAAATTATTATATATAATATATATATATTACCAGAAAAGCAAGGCAGAACGGAGAGGAAGACGGAGGCAGAGAGGAGGCGGCAGAGAGAGCAAGGAAAACAGGAGAGATTAAGTGTTTGTGTGTGTAGTGTTAAGAAAATAATACTATTATTTATAGGAAAACCCTACGAGACATAAAGCCAGAAAAAGGGGAAAAGGTTCCAAGACAAACAGAACAAGACAAAACAAAAGATATCAAAAGATATCAAAAGATATGGCAGCTGCAGGGGGCAAGATAAAGCTGTCAGGGAACAGTAAAAAGCATGGGCGGGTCAGATAAAGGTACTGGTCAAGCATGGCAAAAGCAGATTCTCAAAAGATTATGTCAGTCACTTTATCTGTCAACCAATGGGGTTGGTGCGCATGCTACGCCGAAAGTAACTTTTCAGACATAAAGCAGATTAGGTCAACAGCTCAAAAGATAAGACAACTCAAAAGCAAACGGCTAGATTCAACAGAAGAAAACTTAAAGGGTTCAGCGCGAGAAGGCTAAGGCGCGAAGGCAGACACAGAAGGTCAAGAGAGCGCGAGCGCGAAGGCAGACAAAAACAACCTTAACGCGTCGCGGAAAGAACTACATTTCCATGCGTACTGCGGGAAGAACCACATTTCTTAGCGCGCCGCGGGAGGAACTAAGATTCCTAGCGCGCCGCGGGAAGAACTATAATTCTTCGCGCGTCGAGGGAACTACAAATCCTTAGCGCGTCGCGGGAAGCGTTCGTCTCGCGTATCGCAGGAACAGATGGTCTTCACGCAGGATTCCTTGTAAGGGGTCTGGCGCGTAGAGCTGCGCAGACAACCTTAGGCGGGAAGGAACAAAGGACAAGCAAAGAGTTAGAAGAAAAAGAGGGAAACAAGGCGTAAGGGCGGGACGGCGACAAGAGGGAAAAGAAGGCGGAAAGAGAGAAAAGGAGAGGGACGGGACAGCGGGAAGGAAACGAAAGGCGGGAAGGAAAATACATATTAAAAATAAAGTATAAATACTAAATCATAAAAGAAAGAGATCGGGTCAGAGAAACGGGTACCTGGGTCGGGTCGGATCGGGTCAGATGTCACAGTCTCCCCTACTTTAAGAAATTTCGTCCCGAAATTTATCTCGAAGTAGGTTGCGCAGAGAACAGGTGCGGGTACTTGATCTTCATTTGATCTTCCCTTTCCCATGTAAACTCGGCTCCGCGCTTGGACTCCCAGCGAACTTTCACGATAGGGATACGACTGCGCTTGGTTTGCTTTACCTCGCGATCCATAATCTCAACAGGCTTCTCAACAAAATGCATAGTTTCATCAACTTGAACTTCATCAAGTGGAATGTGAAGGTTCTCGTCAGCTAAACACTTCTTGAGATTGGATACATGGAACGTTGGATGCACATTACTGAGCGCGGGCGGCAGGTCAAGTCTGTAGGCTACTTTTCCCACACGCGCGAGAATCTTGAATGGACCAACATAACGAGGAGCAAGCTTACCTTTCTTCCCAAAGCGGACAACACCTTTCCAGGGCGACACTTTGAGGAGAACAAGATCACCAACTTGAAATTCGAGAGGCTTCCGCCTACGATCTGCGTAACTCTTCTGTCGGCTTCTGGCAGTCAGCAGATGATCACGGATCTTGGCGATTTTATCAGTTGTCTCTTGAACAAGTTCGGGTCCTGTGATTTGAGTTTCACCCACTTCGCTCCAACAAATCGGGGAGCGGCACTTACGACCGTAAAGTGCTTCAAATGGGGCCATACCGATACTGGAATGATAGCTGTTATTATAAGAGAACTCGATCAAAGGCAGGTGTGAATCCCAATTACCTCCAAAATCAAGAACACAAGATCGGAGCATATCCTCAAGAGTCTGAATAGTTCGCTCAGACTGACCGTCAGTCTGAGGATGATATGCCGTACTCATGTCCAAGCGAGTTCCTAGCGCAGATTGGAGAGATTTCCAAAAGCGAGATATAAAACGGCCATCGCGATCGGATATGATGCTCAAAGGAGTACCATGGCGGCAGACAATTTCCTTGACATAAAGCTGCGCGAGTTGCTCAACACGGTAGTTTTCACGAATGGGCAGGAAGTGAGCAGACTTAGTCAAACGATCCACTATTACCCAAATGCTATCATGTTTACTTGCTGTCAAAGGTAACTTGGTAATAAAGTCCATCGCTACACATTCCCATTTCCACGTAGGAATTTCTGGTTGTTCGAGCAAACCAGATGGGCGTTGGTGTTCAGCTTTTACTTTAGAACAAGTCAGGCATCTAGCTACGAACACAGCAATATCCTTCTTCATACCGGGCCACCAATAAGTAATGCGCAAATCCTTGTACATCTTATCAGCGCCAGGATGAATAGAATACCGAGATTTGTGCGCTTCACACAGGATATCAGCGCGAAGATTCTCATCAAAGGGAATCCAGATGCGATTAAGATAGCAGAGAATTCCACTCAGATTAGGGACAAAGTGCGCTTCCGCGCCACACGCTAACTCGGCGCGAAGGTTACCATTACTGATGGATGCGCGCTGCGCGTCACGAATACGCGATTCAAGGTTGCTTTGAATCGGCGCGAAGTGAAGCTGGGTGCGCGGCAAGATACAGTTAAGCTGGCAGGGTTTTCGGCTGAGCGCGTCGGCTACCACATTAGCCTTACCAGGATGATACCGGATCTCACAATCGTAATCGCTGATGAGTTCGTTCCATCGGCGTTGCCTCATGTTAAGTTCCTTCTGATCAAAGATATGCTGAAGGCTTTTATGGTCAGTGTAAAGGATACACTTAGTACCATAAAGGTAGTGTCTCCAGATCTTCAAGGCAAAAACAACTGCACCAAGTTCGAGGTCGTGAGTTGTATAATTCTTTTCATGAACTTTAAGTTGCCTTGATGCGTAAGCGATAACCTTGCCTCGTTGCATAAGAACACAACCGAGACCTTGGTTGGATGCATCGCAATACACGACAAAATCGTCATTACCCTCAGGTACCGCAAGAACAGGAGCTTCACACAACAAACGCTTGAGCGTCAGAAAGGCTTCTTCTTGCTTCGAGCCCCAAATATACGGTTTACCTTTGTGCGTTAGAGCTGTTAAAGGCAAAGCGATCTTTGAGAAGTTCGAAATAAATCGCCGGTAGTAACCAGCTAAGCCCAGAAAGGAACGGATCTCAGAAGGAGAGGATGGCGTAATCCAGTTCTTGATTGCTTCAATCTTGGATGGGTCGACATGAATACCCATCTTGTTTACAACATGACCAAGAAACTGTACTTCATCAGACCAGAATTCACACTTGGAAAGCTTAGCATAGAGTTGCTCAACTCTAAGCTTTTGCAACACCAACCGAAGATGTTGCTCGTGCTCGGCCTTGGTCTTAGAATACACAATCACGAATTTATCCAAGAAAGGCCTACACACCCGATTCATTAGATCCATGAAAACGGCGGGTGCGTTGGTTAGACCAAAGGACATGACCAAGAATTCAAAATGGCCATAACGAGTTCGAAAGGCAGTCTTCGGAACATCTTCATCGCAGATGCGCAACTGGTGATAGCCAGAGCGGAGATCAATCTTCGAGAAACAAGAGGCACCTTGGAGTTGATCAAAGAGGTCGTCAATACGCGGTAAGGGATACCGGTTTTTAATGGTGAGTTTGTTCAACTCGCGGTAATCAATACACATGCGAAACGATCCATCTTTCTTTTTAACGAACAACACCGGAGCACCCCAGGGCGAAGAGCTAGGGCGAATGAATCCTTTAGCAGTCAACTCTTGAAGTTGGCTTGCCAATTCTTGCATCTCAGCGGGTGCAAGACGGTAAGGAGATTTAGCTACGGGGGAAGCACCAGGGACAAGATCAATACGGAACTCGACTTCACGAGCGGGAGGGATACCAGGAAGATCATCAGGAAAAACTTCAGGGAAATCACGCACAACAGGGATATCGCGAAGCTTCTTCTCTTCAGCAGGTTTAATCACATGGGCTAGAAATGCAATACACTTCTTCCGCATGAGTCTTTGGGCTTCGGCGCAAGACATAAGTTTAAGACCACTGGAGAGTTTTTCGCCGTAAACATGAAGATCACCATTTTCTCGAGGTATGCGAATCATCTTCTTGGCGCAAATAACTTCGGCGCGATTATGCGTGAGCCAGTCCATACCAATGATAACATCAAAGCTTCCAAGAGGCATAGGGATGAGGTCGATTAGAAAATCGTTTTCGTTAAGGTTAAGCGTGCAATCCTTAATCACAGAGTTAATTAAAACAGTTTCACCATTAGCCAATTCAACTGAAAAATCTTCTTTTAAATCGTTGCGCGGTCGCGCAAGCTTCTGCTCAAACGCGCGAGAGATAAAACTTCGATCGGCGCCAGTATCAAAAAGTATAGAAGCATAAAATCCGTTAAGCAAAAATGTACCATTAACTACGTCATTATTCGCTTGTGCTTGGTGCGCGGTTATGTTAAAAGCTCGTCCACGCGTTACTTGGTTCGAAATCTGGTTCACCGGATTCGCTTGTGTGATTTGCACTTGTAGTCTCGGGCACGCGTTCCGGAAATGACTGGGATCACCGCAGTTAAAGCACGATCTGGGTCGTGGGGTTTGGTAGGTTGGTTGTGGGTTCTGCGGGTAGACTGGTGGTGTTGGCGCAATTGGGTTGGCGAGAAGGACTCTACAGTTTTCAGCAGTGTGACCAGTACGGCCACATCGGTTACAAAGTCGACACGGGGTTTGGGTTGGGTGGTGAAATCTACAGGTTGGGCAAAAGGGGTGGTTTCCTGTGTAAGGTTTCTTAGTTGGTGGGGCAGGGAGTGCTGGATTGGTTAAGGCATAGTTGTGGACTACAGGGGGAGTTGGGTAGGCTGACAGAGGGTTAGGCGTGTAAACTGGAGGTTGGTAGATGGGTTGCTGGACAATGGGCGGGTTGGTAAGCGCATAGGCCTTGCGCCTGCGCTTGAGGTTGTTACGGTTTGAGGGTTCAGGTTTGGTTTCTGCTGGTTCAGGGACAGTCTTGGTGGGTTTGGTCTTCTCAGATCCCCGCAGGAACAGGGTTCCTGCTCTGACATGGTTGTCGCTGAGCACAGCGGCCAACTCGATGGCGTCAGAGAGGGTAACTGGGTTTCTGGCCCATACAGAATCTTGAATTTCCATGGGGAGACCCCCAAGGAATTTCTCTATGGCTCGGCGTGAAGGGGTAACAAGGTGAGGGACAAGCAGGCTTAGTTCATGGAAGCGCGTCGCGTACTCGCGCGCTTCACCGCTGTATTGCTTAAGATTCCAAAATTCCTCCTCTAGGCGCTTAATTTCGTTGGGAGGGCAGAATTCTCGCGTCAGAATTTCCTTGAATTCCTCCCATGTCATGCTAGAAGCAGCCTCTGCGCCACGCGCATGAGCTACTCCATTCCACCATGTAAGCGCTCTAGATTCCAGGACACTGGAAGCATACAGGGTTCGTCTGTCTGAGGGGCATTGGGTATGGAGGAAAGTGTTTTCAATCTTTTCGAGCCATTGGAGCATCACGGTGGCTCCTTCAAGACCTGTGAACTTTGGAGGGTTACCCGCGTTAAAGGACTTAATGTTATAACTGGAGGTATTGTTTTGGCTCAAGGCTTGGGCTATCGCGGCGGCCATTTCCTGGGAACGTTGCTGTCTACGCATGCGCGAGGCTTCTCTTCTCTGAAATCGGCGAGATAGCGGAGGCATTCTATAAAATTTTAATTTTAGTTAATATCTTGGTTTTAGCGCAAAGTTTTAATCTTATAAAGCTTGGTTTCGCAGAGTTAGATACTATCAAAAGTTAAAGTAGATTAAATGACCCTAAATGCACACTTAATAAAGGTAACAAATTCGAATCAAGAATCGACAATTCATGTATCACCATGACTTTCCGAATTCCCAATTTAAAATATACGAGCAAACGAGTATTGGAGATTGACGATTCATGTATCACCATGACTTTTCAATCTTCAATATAAAACATACAAGAAAATGAGTATTGGAGGTTGACAATTCATGTATCACCATGACTTTTCAAGTCTCCAACCTCAGAACATAATCGTAAATGGAAATTGAAAATCAACTATTCATGTATCACCATGACTTTTCGGATTTTCAAACCCAACAAACGAATATGTAAAAAAAATCAATAAAATCGAAATTCGACAAAAATCGAAATATCGCGAAATAAAACATAAAATCATATACTGCGCAAGCGCGAGCATATTCATAAACAACGAGTAATTAACAATAAGCGCGCAAACATGAGATTTCTCTCATGCGCGAGAAGGGACTCTTAGGTATTCTAGGCCGTTACGTCTAACCACCTATCCTAAAGTCAACGAGCTCTGATGCCAATCTGTAACACCCCGACCAAAGGCGGATTATACATCGGGGCGCCACATATTGTTTCATTACTCGTGACACTATTGGGTGTCAATATTTAATAAATATATTCATTCACGCATGCGCAACGTATACATAAGATATAAATAAACCAACATAAATCAATATATTATAAATCAAAATATTCGAACAGCAATAACTTGTCTTGATACATTTTAATCTAGGTCCAAAAGTAAAAACGTCCTATGTGTCCACAAGCTCCAAAACAGCTACTACAAACCTGAACATGTGTTAAAATAAACGTCAAACACTTGCGTGTTGGTGAGAAATCAAGTTTAATACAATACATAGATAACAATAAATCTGCGCGCAACATGTGTATGTCTGGGTTTCAACAAGGGTGTAATCAGATCGGGACCAACTCTAAGAGACAAGACTGCCAGTGCTCACAATTGAGCTCACAAACAAGACTAACTGTGCAAGTGTAACAAAAGAGAAAATCATAAACGATAGTTCTCCCGTGTTCATCTAATGGTACCATGAAAACTGCGGAATAGACCGACAAGACGGTTAATGATCCACACATACAAATAAACAGCCAAGTCTACGTCCTCAACACATGGGATACTGCGCGACTAAAGTTCATAAACAAGTTTAAGACTCCAAGTTTGTATGAACACATGAACATCCCAAAACATTAAAAGCAAAAAGGGATTAGGTACGAGATTACTCACTTGATAAACGATGCGGTGTAAGATAAAGCAAGAACCAACTTTAAACAAGCACAAGTTAACCTATAATTAAAGATTATTGTTTTAACGATCTGTTTTAAGTCTTGATTATAAGTTAGCATAATTAATAAGTAAATTATTATATATAATATATATATATTACCAGAAAAGCAAGGCAGAACGGAGAGGAAGACGGAGGCAGAGAGGAGGCGGCAGAGAGAGCAAGGAAAACAGGAGAGATTAAGTGTTTGTGTGTGTAGTGTTAAGAAAATAATACTATTATTTATAGGAAAACCCTAGGAGACATAAAGCCAGAAAAAGGGGAAAAGGTTCCAAGACAAACAGAACAAGACAAAACAAAAGATATCAAAAGATATCAAAAGATATGGCAGCTGCAGGGGGCAAGATAAAGCTGTCAGGGAACAGTAAAAAGCATGGGCGGGTCAGATAAAGGTACTGGTCAAGCATGGCAAAAGCAGATTCTCAAAAGATTATGTCAGTCACTTTATCTGTCAACCAATGGGGTTGGTGCGCATGCTACGCCGAAAGTAACTTTTCAGACATAAAGCAGATTAGGTCAACAGCTCAAAAGATAAGACAACTCAAAAGCAAACGGCTAGATTCAACAGAAAACTTAAAGGGTTCAGCGCGAGAAGGCTAAGGCGCGAAGGCAGACACAGAAGGTCAAGAGAGCGCGAGCGCGAAGGCAGACAAAAACAACCTTAACGCGTCGCGGAAAGAACTACATTTCCATGCGTACTGCGGGAAGAACCACATTTCTTAGCGCGCCGCGGGAGGAACTAAGATTCCTAGCGCGCCACGGGAAGAACTATAATTCTTCGCGCGTCGAGGGAACTACAAATCCTTAGCGCGTCGCGGGAAGCGTTCGTCTCGCGTATCGCAGGAACAGATGGTCTTCACGCAGGATTCCTTGTAAGGGGTCTGGCGCGTAGAGCTGCGCAGACAACCTTAGGCGGGAAGGAACAAAGGACAAGCAAAGAGTTAGAAGAAAAAGAGGGAAACAAGGCGTAAGGGCGGGACGGCGACAAGAGGGAAAAGAAGGCGGAAAGAGAGAAAAGGAGAGGGACGGGACAGCGGGAAGGAAACGAAAGGCGGGAAGGAAAATACATATTAAAAATAAAGTATAAATAATAAATCATAAAAGAAAGAGATCGGGTCAGAGAAACGGGTACCTGGGTCGGGTCGGATCGGGTCAGATGTCACAAGTCGGGCGCTAACTCAACACATGACGGTCATGTATCTCTCAACATGAATGGTGATGTGTGCTTTGTAGCTGGAGGATCAAATGCTTCTAACCCTCAAGCAACCAAGAGTAGTTTTTCCCCAGGTGTTTCGAATAACAACTACTCAAGGATGCCCATGAGTGTTAAATCTGCTGAACAGCAGTTTGCTCTCTATGCATCCTTCATTGCTTCGTATGAAAATTACATTCAGGGTAAGATTGTTGATCCTGCGACTATGGATGAAGATTATAATCAGATCGATGCTGATGATCTGGAAGAGATGGATCTGCAGTGGCAGATGGCGATGATTGTGAGAAGGGTGAAGAGGTTTATGAAGAAGACAAGAAGGAAGTTTGTTGGTGAGAGACCGGGTTTTGACAAGTCAAAGGTGCTCTGTTACAACTGTCAGCAGAATGGCCACTTTGCTAAGGAGTGCACGAATGAGAGAGTTGAACGTAGTCAGAACAGGTCGACACACCAGAATGGGGGTGGTAATGATAATAGAGCCATGATTTCCAGACAGAATGGGGAATATAACTGGAATCTGCACGTTGAAGAAGTGTTCGAACAGGCAAATGTGGCAAATATCGAAACTGCAGATACTAAGGAAGTGACTGGCGAAAGTGAAGCTTACATGGCAGAGGCTCAAAATGAAGCGTGTATGGCAGATGTGAAAGATCAGCTCACCGAGGTAAGTACTAAACTCCCTTGCACTAAGTGTGAAAATCTGTCTGAACAATTGACAACTATAACTGATCAGTATGTTAGTTTGGATGCTCAATTTAAAACCTTAAAAGAAGAACATCATTTCACTAAAGCTAGAGAAAATAGTTATAAAGTAAAAATAAAAGCTAGTGAAAAAGATATTAGAAGTCTAAAAGCAAATCTAGCTGAAAAAATTAAAGTAATTGATCTGAGCTATGAAGTGTTAGAAGAAAAAACCAAACTAATAGCTGAAAGGGATAAACAGATAGCTGATCATCAGGTGAGAGTGGTGGAACTAAACAGGAAACTTGAGAAATTCAGAAATTCCACCGCTATACTTGATCACCTCGTTAGTGATCAAGGTTCCCCAGTTAAAAGGGGAGGAATTGGTTATCATGAAGTTCCACCACCTTACAATCATAATTACACTTATGATCCTAGTAATCAGAAATCTGTTGATGTTGATTATAGTCAGACAGTTCCGGTTAAGGTAACTATTAAAGATTCAGAAGTTAGTAAAGGCGAAACGAGTAAGCCTGTGTCTAATGTGAAAATTTCTGTGCCTAGTCCTGTCTCATCTAACTCGGACAAGTCTTCCGAGTCGAGTGAGACAAAACAAGAGGCAGTGTTACCAAAAAGTGGGGAGAAACATAAAACAACTTAAAAGAAATCTCCACTAAACCCATTTGTCCCACCTTATGTGAGACAAACGGGCAATAATACAGCTTCAACATCTAAAACAACTATGGAAAAGAAAATTGAACACAGGAGTTGTTTCAGATGTAATCGATTAGGACACCTAATTGCTGATTGCCCTCTGAAGCAGAAATTCAGAGGTGTGAGGCCTTAAAAATCTGAGAAAAGAAACAGTAATTACAATAGTGGTAAAACTGAAAACCCATCAAAATTTAAAAATTGGTCTAATTCAGGTTTTCAAAGAAATAGATCTCAATTTTTCACTGCTAACAACCAAACCATAAGTAATAATTCATTTAATTCACGATGGTTTGGATGGCCTCATAGTCAATCTCCAAGGAGGTATCCGCTCAGGACTTACAGAAATTATTCTGATGCTAACTATGGACAGCCAAGGTACGGGATGTATCGACCCAAGACCAAGAGGTCTTGGGTCCCCAGATTTTAACCCTCTGCTTTAATCGTGCAGGAACAGTTGAACAGGGCTGCAAACAATCTATGGGTTGTGGATAGCGGCTGTTCCCGGCACATGACGGGTAACAAGAATTTGTTACACGAATGGAAACCTGTTCAAGGAGGAAGAGTGAGTTTCGCTGGAGAGAGCGGTGGAAGGATCACAGGAATTGGGACCGTGACGAATGGAAAGATGACTTTAGAGAAAGTGAACTTTGTTGAAGAATTGAAGCACAATCTGCTGAGTGTTTCGCAGATCTGTGACAAGGATTACACCATGCATTTTACCAAGAATGAGGCGATTGTGTTGCATCCTGGTTTTAAGATACCCGAGGATTGGATTGTTATGAGGACTCCAAGAGAGAAGAATACGTATATCATGGACATGAGGTCGACTGAAATGGCCACAGAAGAATCGTGTCTTTTGTCGAAAGCGACGGAATCGGAGTCTGAATTATGGCATAGGAGAATGGGGCATATTCATCTTCGGAAGATGAACTACATTGTCAAGAATGGGTTGGTGTTGGGTGTTCCCTTGAAGAATTTCAACTTCGAAGACCAATGCTTATCATGCAAGAAGGGAAAGCAACACAAGAAATCCCATCACACCAAGAAGATTAATTCTATAGTCAGTTCCCTAGAACTACTTCACATGGATCTCTTCGGTCCAGTGAATGTAAAAAGTCTAGGAGGAACATCTTACTGCTTGGTGATCGCTGATGATTTCTCTCGATATTCCTGGGTATATTTCCTGAAGTCAAAGGATGAAACTGTTCAGATGGTAAAGAATTTGATTACCAAGGTTGAGAATATCATGGGAAAAAGGGTTAAGTTCATCAGAAGTGACAATGGGACTGAGTTCAAGAACTATGAGATGGAGATCTTCTGCTTACAGAAGGGGATTGAACACCAGTACAGCGCTCCATATACACCGCAACAAAATGGAGTGGCTGAGAGGAAGAACAGAACTTTAATTGAAGGAGCCAGAACCATGCTGGCTGATTCGAAACTTCCCGTGGTGTTCTGGGCTAAAGCAGTTGCAACAGCCTGTTATATCCTTAATAGAGTGTTAACTGTTAAAAGATTAAATAAAACCTGTTATGAACTTATGCATGGGAGAAAGCCCAACTTGAGTGGTCTTGAACCATTCGGGTCACCGTGTTCGATATTAAAGATCAATTCTAAATTTGGTGAAGTAGCCGACGAAGGAATCTTAGTTGGATACGTTGTTGGAACTCCCAACAGACGGGTCTTTAATACATCGACCAGCAAGGTTGAGGTGGTGTGTAACACTGATATCATAAGTTACAAATCACCAAAACCAAGCACGGGACCCGCCGCGGTTTTCGACTATGATAGACTTTTTAAATCTTTTAACATGCCTTATTTGGATTTTGCAGAAGTTGAGGAAAGAATGGCTAGGAAGATGATATGCGATGAGGAAGACACTTTGGTGCAACGACCACAGTATGATGAATGTCAGCCTTCCTCGTCAAATGCTGTCAATACCCTTGCTGCCTCTACTGAAGAGGAATTCATCAATCCGTTTCACCCTCAACATCAATCACACATTGATGAGCTATCTTCGAACTTGGAAGATAATCTGAATGTCAGTTCGGTTCCGACTACGAGAATTCACAAAAATCACCCTCTGGAAAATGTGATAGGTGATCTGTCTGATGGTGTACAAACAAGACAAAGCTTGAATGAGCACACCTGTGTTTACACAAGCATTAAAGAATCAGGCATAATCAACGAATGCTTGTACACCTGCTTTATCAGCCAGATTGAACCAAAGAACTATCAAATGGCTCTCAAGGACAGCTCGTGGGTCGAAGCCATGCAAGAAGAATTAGCCCAGTTTAAGAAGATGGAGGTATGGAACTTGGTGGCAAAACCAATGAATGTGCATGCGATTGGCACAAAATGGGTCTTCAAATGCAAGAGAGATGAGAAAGGGATTGTTATCAGGAACAAGGCGAGGCTGGTTGTTAAAGGCTTTAATCAGCAAGAGGGGATTGATTACAATGAGGTGTTTGCCCCTGTCGCAAGATTGGAAGCCATTCGTTTGTTTTTTTGCATTTGCTGCTCATAAGGAGATGAAGGTTTTTCAGTTAGATGTGAAGAGTGCGTTCCTAAATGGTAAAGTCAATGAGGTTGTGTACGTTGAGCAACCTCCTGGTTTTCCTGACCCTGACTTTCCCGATCACGTGTACAAGCTAAGTAAAGCGCTGTATGGACTACATCAGGCACCTCGAGCCTGGTACTCAACGTTATCCGACTACTTGCTTGAGAATGAGTTTGAAAGAGGTAAGATTGATAGCACATTGTTCTTTAAGAGAAAAGGGAACGACTTTCTACTGGTGCAAGTCTACGTGGACGACATTATCTTTGCTGCATCAAAGGTCGCCATGTGTCAGGAGTTTGAGGCCGTCATAAAGAAGAGATTTGAAATGAGTGCTATGGGTGAACTAACTTTCTTTTTAGGACTGCAGGTTGATCAGAAGAAAGATGGTATGTTCATTCATCAGACGAAGTATGTCCATGATGTTCTCAAAAGTTTCAAGATGGAGGACAGCACTCCATACGATACTCCAGTCTGCGTCAACCACAAAATGGGTGCTGAGTCAGACAACGATGCAGACGTGGACCCAACCCAATATCGGGCTATAATAGGTTCTTTAATGTACTTAACTGCTTCAAAGCCTGATATAATGTTTGCTGTTTGTCTTGTGCTCGCTTTCAGGCAAACCCAAAGGAATCTCACTTGAAGGGTGCGAAGAGGATTCTACGGTATCTCAAAGGCAAGCCTAAGCTGGGGTTGTGGTACACGAGAGGAGGAGACTTGGAGTTGGTCGCCTACACAGATTCTGATTATGGAGGGTGCAATCAGAGTCGGAAGTCTACAACTGGTGGATGTCAGTTTCTTGGTGGCAGACTAGTGTCCTGGCAATGCAAGAAGCAGACCTCAGTCGCAATTTCAACCTGTGAAGCAGAATACATGGCAGCATCCAACTGCTACTCCCAGGTTCTTTGGATTCAACAACAGTTGCGCGATTATGGTCTGAATTTTACTCTTACTCCTATTTGCATTGATAACACTGCTGCTATCTTAGTAACTAAGAATCCCGTTAAGCACAGTAAAACTAAACACATTGACATACGTCATCATTTTATACGGGATTGTGCTGAGAAGAAACTGATTGAGCTCAAAAAGGTTGATACGCTAGATAATTTCGCTGACTTGTTTACGAAAGCGTTTGACAAAACTAGATTTCAAAACCTTGTTGAGCTGAATGGGATGATCAATCCCGAGTAACCATGCTTTATGTTTATTGTTTAAAAAAAAAAAAAAAAGTCACTATCGCTTAGAATTATGTCGGTTGCCTCAGTTTGAAGGACATATCTTCGGATATGTTTGGTCCTCATTTCTACTTGTTGAATATGAGGATAGCCATTAACCAGATGACTGAAAGTGACCGGGGCGGTTTATGATGTGTTTTCATTCTTTCGCTGAAAATTAGTCGATCATACTTAGTTAGAAGGACACATACTTGTATGTGGTCGGTCCAGCAGATCCATTGGATCTTCGGGACAGCCGTTTACCTGAAAACTTCAATTTGATCGGGGCGATTGAAGTTAAAATTTTTTTTTCTATGGGAGATGAAATTATTTTTCAAGTCTACTACTTCGTAAGAAGTATCTTTACTATGTTTAATAGAAAATTGATCCAACCTTGGAAAGTGATAGATACTGATTCTGTGTTCTTAACTAGTGAAGTTATTAGGCCTAAAAGACTTTAGAACAGTCATTGTATGTCATGGTAGCTTTTTATGGTGCGTAAAAGTAGAAGTGATACTAACTAAATCTACTCGATTTTATGTGGAAACTTCTTATGAGTTGTGCATGTCTCCATATATATCTTTCCGAATGATAGACAGAAAAGCGATTACCCAGTCATACACGAGCCCGTGAGTTTCTGGTTCCCATGAAGATAGCATGTCAAGAAACTGCAGTGATCCAGATTCGGGACTTGCAGGAGTTTATCTGTAGTTGTGTAAATTCGTAAAATAAAAAAAAGAAAAAAAAGAAAGAGAAAAAAAGAAAAATTTGAGACATTCTAGAGTTCATAATATTTATACTTCTCAATCAAGGTGTAAGAAAGAGAACGGGAAGCAAAATCTAAAGATCGAAGAGTACTTACTATTTAATCAGACACTACGGGTCGAGGTCAACTCGGGGTGACTTGGGGAAAGCCAAACACGCTTTGAGAATAGATAGGAGGTATCATAATCTCTGAGTTGTTGCCCATTTAAAATTTTGAGCTTAATTGAACCTAACCCGTATCACAGAAACAATGAAAACCATTCTAAGTTATTTACCTGCTTACAACCTGTTTCTTTATGTCATAATACAGCTAAACACGGATCTGTGTGACAGTCACGTAGTTAGTATGATTCCTGTTCGGATCTTTTCTAAAACATGGTAGTCCCTATCGAGACTGAAATTTGATCCCGTGTATTTTATTTTTAAAAATTTTTTCTGCTTATGTAGTTGTTTGATTTTATACCTGGTTACTTGGTCTTAATCGTATCATTTAATTCTTTAAAGGTTGTTTTAAAACTTAATTGCAAATTGTTCAAATTATAGGGGTTTGTTTTGAAAATTTTCATATATAGGCGAACTTCTCCATAACTTCGCCTGCAATAGGCGAAGTTATCCTTAACTTCGCCTGTATAATCACTGACCCTATATAAAGAAGTTTTAAGGTAAAATAGTATCATTATTTCAAAACCAGCGAACTTATCTCCGAAACCTAAGCGAACTTATCGTATTATCGATCTCATTCATCTGTGTTCATTCTTTTTCGATTCTAATCCGATTAAAGGTGTGTAGGGTTCTATATATCGTATAATCTTTGTCATAAGGTGTTAATCATAGGTCGTATTGACCCGATTCTCGACCTCGTCTTTCGAAACCTTAAACACCCGATTTCAAACTTGTTATTACGTGTTCGTAATATACCTGAACGTCTAAAACTTCATAAAATCATGTGTTACGGAGTCCTCGATCTCCAATTTCATCATCTACACGTCGTTCGATAATCCTAACTGTTGCCGATTCGAATTCGGCGAAGTTACAGTTTAGGCGAAGTTATCCGTAACTTCGCCTGAGGTTTAACTTCGCCTGATTATAGATTTTGAAATAGTTTATGAGGCGATGTTGTGGTTAGGCGAAGTTATCATTAACTTCGCCTGGACCTTTTTACTTAACAGTTATCAGACGAAGTTCAAGTTGAAGCGAAGTTGTTCCCAACTTCGCCCCACCTCTAACTTCGCCTATACAGAATAAATCACAACTTCGCTCATGGTAATAGGCGAACTTGTGATTTGTGTTGACGTGTATCTAACTTAGTCTGTTTGATGCAGATATGGCTGCTGTAGGCGGTGCAGGCGGAGATGACGGTGGTGATAACCAGAGACAGTTCTTCCCGGGTCACAACATGTTTACAACATTAGACCCGGAGGTAAGCGGAGTTGATGATTTCCGCGAAATCATCACATTCTTACTACGCTCGCGTATATTCCACGCGATCACTACAACACTGCCGATATCCTTGCCCAACATTGAGGATTTTTGGCAGACTGTGGAATATGACTGTAGAGTCGAGCCCCCGGTGATGCGCGCAACAGTCAACAATCAGGTTGTTCAGTTCTCTTCTGAACAGATCCGGGCGGCTTTACGGTTTGGAAATGAGACAAGGGATGACCCGACAGAGTTTGTGGCTCATTTCCGTGATGGAGCGTTTTTGAGGATGGGATACTCTGGTCCCTTGGGGGATACGCAGAGAAGGAAAGGGTTTTTACCTGACCAGTGGCGCTTTCTCATGCATGTCAGGGAGAAAGGCGGGCACTGATGGCATGGGCGCGACCATGCAGTCGGCGATGACTGCTCTGACTTACAACAAGCGATACAGCTTTAGTCAGATGGTCTTCTATGAGATTGATCGTCAGAGAAGGGCGATGGCGCGTGAGAGATTCATCATGTACCCAAGATTCCTACAAATGATCTTGAATCATGTTGCTCCAACGCTACCTCAGCGCCGTCCGATCAGATACGTTGAAAGTGTGAATAAACGGATCTTCGCCCAATGTAGATCTTCGAGTGCGAGGAGCAAACCTGAGCTCCGTCCTCGCCATACTCCACTGTTTGGGTACTTAATCAACCCAGGGTATGTGCCTGCTCGAGGGGACGAGTTTCGGGACCCGGCACCACAACAGGCAGGAGCACCTCAAGTTATACCTGCTGCACCTGTTGTGTCACCGGAGGAGAACGTTGACCTTGACGCAGAGTTTGGCGGTCAAGGATTTTTTGACATGGAGAGGGTTGATCCAGGAGAGTATGTGCAAGTCTCGGTTGAGAGGGTGTCGACTGTGAATGTTACTAGGACAGCTGCTACGGTGGCTGGTTCTGATGAGGCAAGAAGGATTTTGGTAACACATGAACGGACTCATGGGAAAAGAAAGAGAACTGATGATGGTAGCGAGTCTGATTACGAGGAAGAGGTACAACAGTTAATACGCAGATCAAGAAGGGAACGGATAGGTGCAGGATCGGGAGCTGGTGAGAGCTCGAGGGTGGTACGTTTCACCCCACCCGCACTGTCCGGTATGACAATAGTTCCCTCATCATTACAGGTTACAAGGCCAAGCGCCACGGACATTCCCGTGGTGGCTACCTCATCTGCCTTTGGCCTCCCACCAACTTCATTCCAACTACCGACTCCGGAGATCGTTTCGTTGCCGCCGCCGACTGTTACTCCAACGGAGGTCGTGGCACACTTTATTGAGTCGACTGTTGTGGCCACTGCAGGGTTATCGGTGACGACACCACCTGCGGTTACGTCTTTTCCTACTTCTGAGGTCCCGGTTACATCGGAAATCCATCCTCAGTACACTCAAGATATATCACATCTGAGGTTTAATTTCGATGCAACCTTATCAGACTCAGAACGAATAGCAGCACTTGAACGGGTCGTGGCAGAGCAGTCAAGGATTAATCTTATCCAGACCCAGGCTATTCAACGCCTTGTTGCAGAGAATCAGATGCAGTCGTCCCTGCTGGTAGAACTTGGAAAAATCATAGATGCTATGAAGGAGTTCTTGGCATCTCAGGGGGAGACGAGCTGTAAAGACGATGAGTTGAGGACCAAGAAGCGCAATGATAGAGACGATGATCCCAATGCATCGAAAGGTGCAGGTGGTGAGTTGCCAAGAACTGTACAAGCTCTTGGGACTTCCACAACTCAGGGGGAGTCGACAACTGCAGCTGGTGGTGATGATGTGGTGGCAGTGGAGGTTGAGGAGATGGATGATGACTATATAGGTGATGATGATGTACCACCGAGTGATGAGATAGAGAAGATTGGTGCAGAGATAGTGATTGATAATGATATTGAAGAGGGAGAGATAGTAGAGGAGAATGTGGAGCATGAGACACCGCAAGTCAAGAACGTAGATATGAGTCAAGAGATTGAGAATGATGAGACTGAATGGAAAGAGCAGTCTAGATGGAAAGAAGGCTATGCTCAGTGGTTTGTCAAAACGAAGAAACCAGCGGTCCCTACAATGTTTAAGAAGAGTTACAACATTAGAGGCTATGCTGAAGCGAGAAAAGGGATTATTTGCTGGATATACGATGAGCAGTTGAGGCTCTTTGTTATTAAGAGGTATGATGGTGTTCAGTACTTCAAAAGACTTTTAAGATCGTTGAATACACTGCCAGAATGTGAGGTGAAAGACTTAGCCAGATTGGGATTGATAAACCGAAGTGATGATAATATGGCTAGAGTTATTGGGAAGATTGTTTGGAAGGAAAGTATAAAAGAGAAGAAGTTTGAGCTGTTGAAACCACAAAAGGGAAAACTTATCGAAGACAAAGATCGTGGATTGAGAGCAGATGGTAAACCTTGGATGATTATGAAGTATAAGCCGATCCGGTGTTTGAAAGAAGTGCCGATGAAACAGATGCCCAAGGATGTGCTCAAAGATCTAAAGTGGTGGTATGTTGATTGTGAAACAGCTGAAGCAGTGATGGAAGACGAAGATGAACAAGAGCTGCTAAGAGTTTATGATCCGATGCATCTAGTGAACTTGTCGCAAGCTAATCTGCAGGTGCTGAATGAGAAGAAAATCTTTTATATTCCTGCTTAGAAATACGAAGCAAAGAAATATCAAAGGATTGTATCAGTTTGTGTACGCGAAGGAGTTCATGCTTGAAGATGAAGATGCAAGGTCGTTGAAGATTACAAGACACGTGCTTGAAGATAAAGAGATGAAGCTACTGCCAAGGGGGAGTCTGTTGGTACATGATGTCAGTAGTTCAGTGTCTAGTGTCTGTAATCGAGTCGTTTGGATTTGAGTTTGTATGTAAGCGAAGTTGCTAACAAGTTCGCTGATATGGGCGAACTTGTTAGACAAGCGAAGTTAGTGACAACTTCGCCTGAACATGCCAGGCGAAGTTGTCGTGATTATATAAACTAGGTTACGGCTTAGATAAACAAAATAGAACGAGTTAATTCAGAGAACGAGTTAGAGAGAGTCTGTAATTTGGTGATCTTTGTATCACGTGTTTACGGTTGCAACATAACGTGTTTGTGTTTATTGTAACGTGTTTAATCGTTTTGTCTTCTACGCTCGTAACGTCTTACGTAGGGATTCCGCACCTACGTAGAACGAGATATCTCGTGTAGATCCGGCTGAGAACCTACAAGTTTGCATTAGTTGAATAAGAAAAAGAAAATACCAACTTTTTTTAAAAGAAAAAGAAAAAAAAAACTTTTTTATATTTTTTTAATTTTTTTTGTGTGTATAGTGCCCCTTTCAATTTAAAAAGAAGATGACAGCTTTAAGTTAAAACTTATCTAATATTTTCTAAAAAATTCTTAAAATGGACCTACTTTGAAAAAAGATTTCATTTTTATCTCTTAATTTTAGAAATCTAAAAATATCCCCGCTAACTCATCTTTGACGATGTGTTAGAAAATCTAACACATCTTTAGCGACGTATTAATAAAATGGAAATTGGTGTGACGTGAAAAGGTCTATTGGTAATAATAGCAAGCTAGCAGTAGAGGCAAAAATAAATTGGTTCACTCGTCTTTGTAATTTTGTATTATTCACTCTAGTTTGACTTCTCATTTTCCTTTTATTATTTTGTATGATTGTATATGAATTATATCATGTATTTTTGTTTGAATATTTAGTAATAGTATTATGGATTATATATTTTGTTTGATTGTCTTTTTTTTTGAAATATTCTTATATATAAAAAAGGTCAAATGGTAAAACCAAACTCAAACATTTTGACCCAATCAATGTTGTAAAAGTAGATTTATAAGGCCGAGTATTCGTTACAATGTATGTCGTCGATGTGAGTTTTTTTAACTCCGCCTAGTTACTAAGAATCGAACAAAGATTTTCAACCTCAGTTAGAATCACATCTAGTCGGTGAGCTTGAATCGATTTTGACTTAAAAAAATAAGACGTAATTCGTATTTTTATAATATTAAATAAAAAATATCATTTTTTTAAATTAATGATTAGGAATTTTTAGAATAATTTATTTTTTAAAAATGTGTTTCTCTTATTTATATTGTTAATCACCTATTTTGATATAAATATTAGTAAACTTTTTATATTATAATATCCAAAAATTAATTATCTCTATATTTACCATGTCCAAGTACTCCGAGTACACCTAACTCCCCAGTCGACCGCCTAGGGTGCGCTAAGCGACTTTTGCAACCTTGGGCAACTCTCTATAATCTTTAACATCGATTAACTAAAGCCATCATAACGGATTGGTGTAAGTGCACGGTTTTGCGTCTGGAGTCTTTGTATTTATCGTTAATGTTTATTTGATAATTAGTAATATATAATGTTTATATTTGACTAGTTCGTTAAGTTAAGTCTAGTTCGCTAGGGATGTTAGCGAAATAAGACATTATAATGTATTCCCTCCTGATTCGTTAGGGGATGTTAACGAATCAGTGGGCGGTTCGTTATGTTAAATTATGTAACGAAGGGGAAGCTGGTTCGCTAGGGGATGTTAGCGAACCAGGTCGCCTTATATATATAGTGAACTACTGTTCACTTTAATTTAAGTTTTTGAGAGAAAGTTTTGAAAGGCTTTGCTGTCTAGATCTCTCTCAAGCTTCACCTAATATTATACAAACATTATTGTTAACTTATTGATAATATATACACATATATACAACACTGAATCAAGGTTAATTATGAGCTAGATCCTTACTCGTATTAATCTTATATACACAGATCTGAGATCTGTTTATTGTTATTGATTGGTAATACGGGATCCAACAAGTGGTATCAGAGCTGTTGGTGCTCTTTACACTTGATTTGGTGTTCTAATTATTTCGTTTTTGTTAGTTTTCGGTTTTGTTTGGTTTTGAATCAATTTGTATTTGATTTGGATGAATTATGGATGAATTAGATTGAATTCGTGTTGATTAAGGTATTGTTGAGGTTTGGTTAAGGGGAACTGAGGTTTGATTTGGATTTGAGTGATTTGATTTTGATTTCGGTTTAAGTCCGAAACAGGGGTTTGTTTTTGGCCAATTTGATTTTGTTAAGGTGTTAATCGATTACGAGATAATGTGTATTGGATTCGGAATTTGATTATGAGGATTTTGATTGGTTATTTGTGCAATTTGGTTGAGTAACGAGGTTGTATTACAGATTTGGTATTGTTGGGTTTCTGGTTGATCTTCAAAATTTCTGGAAAACTTGTTTGAAGATTTGAAGATTTGAAGATGAACGTAAGTCGCTATCTTCTTCCTGGTGATTCGCTATATGTTTATCTGTGATTCGTTATCAACAGTGTTACTTCGCTACCTTGTTCGTTAGCCAATTCGTGTAAGTTATTGATTCGTGTTATCTAGTTCGTTAACTAGATTAACTGGTCGTGTGACACGTGTTCTTCTTGGGATTTGTGTCATAACAACCTTTGCTACGTGGCATAAGGTGTCAGAGTTTGTTACAAACGGTTGTAACAACCTGATTCGCTATAGTGTGATTCGTTAATCCACTGTAGCTGATTCGTTAAGCATTCCTTAGTGATTCGCTAAGTTTATGTTGGCGATTCGTTATTGATTATCATCTGATTCGCTAAACTAATCCTGTGCAATTCGTTTGGTTAATTCGTTAAGTTGACTTGGTCAATTCGTTTGGTCAATTCGTTAAGTTGACTTGTGATTCGTTAAACCTTCATCACATTCGTTATCTGTTTCGCCATTTGGGTGATTCGTTAACCTTATTTGTGATTCGTTAAGTTGACTTTTGATTCGTTAAAACACTCATCTCATTCGTTAAGATACTTCGTTACTGATCAGTCTTAATTTTATTAAGGATTGATTCGCTATAACTGTTCACAGTTCGCTACAACTGTTCACAATTCGCTACAATTGTTCACAGTTCGCTATAGCTGTTCACTAATTCGTTAAGATATTTCATTATTTGATTTGATTTTCAAAGATGGCTGGTATGTATGCATTAGCGTCTCAAAACATGTTGATGCAACAGATGTTGCAACTTGATACCGAGATAGGTTCACATTCTAAATGTCCAAGATTGATGAAGTTCAGTGACTTTGCCAAGTGGGAACCTCGGTTTCGTGCACATTTGGGATCTGTTCATCCTGACTGCTCATATTGTCTTGATGAAGTTTATGTTGCACCAATGGTTGGTGACGATACTATTGGATATACTCCTAAAGCTGTTTCTCAATACTCACAAGAAGAGAAGAAAGCTTTAGAAATCGAGATAAAAACATATTCTACTTTGACTATGGCATTACCAGAAAATATCTTTCATCAAGTTGGTAGTATCAAGAGATGTGCGTCTTTATTTCAACATCTGCGTATGAGAAGCATGGGAAACACAGCTGAGAGTAAGAAAGTGATGCTCAAGTTTCAGTTTCAAAACTTTAATTTATTGAAAGGAGAAACAGTTGAAGAGATGACTACAAGAATTAGTCATCTAATTGCTGAAATGGACAAGATGAAAATGGAAATTTCTGAAAGAGATAAAATTGACACTATTAAAAGTGTGCTTCCAAGTTCCTACTCAACATTTCTAATGGTTTTGAAAGAGAATGATTATTTTCTGAATGAAGACTTGACGGCACTTGAATTTCTACAAAAGATCGAAGCTAGAGAATATGATCTTAAGTGTCAAAAATCCTCCAAAGAAAATCAAGATCCAGCTTTCTATGGTGGAAGTATGCCTCTTAGTTCAACAATCTCTCCAATCACTGCTTTTCTTACTCATGCGGCAAGTGAAAAAGAATCAACAATGTTTAATGATCCAAAAGTTTGTTTCTACTATGCTGGTAATTCGGGTGGTTCTGGAAGTTCAACTAATACAAATCCATTTGCTACACCACCTAGTGTTAATATGAAGGAAGCTGAGCAAAACTTTGCTTTTCTGACGGCTTTTATGTCTTCATATGAAAACTTAGTGAGTAGTAAAGTTGCCACAAGTGATTTAACAGATGAGGACTATGATCAGATAGATCCAGATGATCTAGAAATCATGGACTTGAAATGGAACATGGCTATGATCGTTCGTAAAGTTAAAAGATTCATGCAGAGAACTCGAAAAGATCTTCCAGCTTTAAACAAGAAGTTGGGTTTTGACAAATTAAAAGTAAAGTGTTATAATTGTCAAGAATTTGGGCATTTCGCGAAGGAATGTGACAAGCCAAGGAAAGAATACACTGGACCTCGTAGTCAAAGTCAAAATGCTTCTACACCACGAGGAAGTGATGCTGAAAAGAAACCATCTTCTTCTACAACACAAGCAATGTTAGCAGATGGAACTGATTGGTCACAACGGTTACTATGCAATGATGTTCAAGCAAATTTGGCTATGTTACATAAAGATTGTCAAGATGCTACTGGTAGTGAGATGTCTTCCGATAATGATTCTGGATCTGATTCTGACGACTCTTGCGACAAGCCTTCTGAATCAAAGTTTGCTTGCATGGCTAAGATCAATGAGGTTAGTAATTCTATTTCTACTACTTCATTTGTTAAAGCATCATGTGTTGACTGTGAATCTAACAAATCGAAGTTAGAAGCATTGAAAAATCAAAATGATAATCTTACAAGAGAAATTGCTTCTCTTAAGGATACTTATCGACAATCTCTTGAATCTCAAAGGAGATCTCGAGAAAAGATTGAAGCATTGTCGACAAGTAACCACGATCTCATAGCCGAGTTATCTGTGAAAATGACTATTAATGATCAAAAGTTTCAGGAAATCTTGAAACATCGTTCTAAGATAACTGAGCTTGAGAATGAGGTTCTTGAATTGAAGAACAAATTGGGAAAATTTAGGAATTCATCTTTTCTGTTGAATGAAATTATTAAAGTATCTGGAAAACAAAAAGATTCTAAGAAAGGTATTGGTTTTGTTGAAATTCCACCACCTTTTCATAATGATTATAAAATTAATCATTTTGCAAGAAAAGAAGAGGATTTGATTCAAAAAGAATCTGTGATTTCTGAAAAACCTAAATTGGTTAAACCTGAAATTGTCAAATCCCAAGTTGCTCCTCAAAAATCTCATGTGGAAAGTAAAAAGGTCTTTGTTGAAAATGTTGATAAAGTAATTATTGAAGATTGTTTGAAACTGAGATAATACACAAGAATAAGAACATTCCTAGTTCTAATCATATTCTTTGCGAACCTCAAGAGTTTGAGGAAGCTGTGTATGGTTCATTCAAATCTCAAATGAACAAGAAACTGTGAAAACCAAACCAGTGAGGACAAAGAAGTCAGTTAAACCAAAGATTTCTGACGAGGACTTAATGCGTTTCATTAATCCTCCGAGTTCTAAGTCTTCTTCGGCTAGAGCTTTTATGTTAAAGGGAATGGACACAATGTTCACTGAAAAAGACATTCCAATCAGTATCATTAAACCTGAACTAATTGAGAGTGTTTTTGTCAATGAAACTTCAAAAATTTAAGAACTTGAACTTGTGTATGCTCAAACAAAAACTTCAGTTCAATCTGATCCATTGACTAAGGCAAAACAATTTTTAAAACAAGCTAAGAATATTAACTTTGTGAAGTCAACTGGAACAGATACACTAAAAAGCTTTTCGAACTGTTCTAATTTAGATTTTTATTTAAAGAAGAAATCTGACTTATCTGATGAGTTTGCTAAGAGCATGACTAAAAATGTGAGTCATCATCAATCATCGGCATTATTTATTCCAATTACTTCTAAACATCATCATGTAGACATGCGAACTTGTTTTTTATGCGGTCAACAAGGTCATGTTGTGAGGAATTGTAGTCAACAGAACTATCAAAATCTTCATCCTTTTATCAAGGACAAATCTAAACCAATTCCAGTGGTCAAGGAGATTCTGAAACGACCTGTGTCGTATGCTGATGATACTCATATTTTGTTCTCTGATGTGAATCCTCGGAAGGTTTTTCATATCAATGACACACACGGTCAAGTGAAACCAAAATTCATTCCAACTGAACCTATATGTCAAAACAAGAATTCAAACATTGTTCAGGCAGCTTACTTAAGACGAAAGTCTAGGAAGCCGGTAACTTATTCACAAGTGGCTGAACAACAGTTGAAATCTGTTAAGGTTAATGATCAAAGAGAAAACCAAAAGGTGCCCAAGACCGAGGCCTGGGCTGCCTTTTTGAACTAATCACTTTTGTTTGTGTGTAGGGTTCATCCAAGACCATTTCTGGTGAAAACTGGATCATGGATAGCGGATGTTCTCATCATATCACTGGAAATCTCAACCTATTAACCAACGTAAGAAATATTCAAGGGGGTTATGTAGCGTTTGCTGGGAATTCTGGGGGCATGATCACACAAGAGGGTGAAGTTTCAAATGGTCACATTACGTTTGAGAAAGTGAATTATTGCGACAAGGTTGATCATAACTTATTGAGTGTATCGTAGATTTGTGATAAAAAGTACACTACGATATTTACTAACAAAGAGTGTCTTATCTTGAAACCGGGTTATGTTATTCCCGAGGACATGGTTATCATGAGATCACCACGATCTAATGATATTTATGTCTTAAATATGAATTCTAAGATATCAACATCGATCGAAACATGTTTTGTCTCTAAAGCAACCGAGAAAGACTCGATTCTGTGGCATCGTAGAATGGGTCACATACATGTCAGAAAGATGAATTATTTAATGGCAAATGACTTAGTTGAGGGTGTCTCGTTAAAGAATTTTAAGTTATCTGATCACTGAGTTGCATGCAAAAAGGGCAAGTAAAAGAAGATGACACATCCTTCTAAGTTATTGAATTCCATTGATACTCCTCTTGAACGACTTCATATGGATTTGTTTGGTCCAGTGAATCGTGCGAGTATTTCTGGAGACTGGTATTGTCTTGTAGTGACAGATGATTATTCAAGATATTCATGGGTGTTATTTATGAGTTCAAAAGATCAAACACCAGTTTTGGTACAAAACCTGATTACTAAGATCGAATCACTGTATAAACAAAAGGTGAGGAGAATTCGAAGTGATAATGGTACTGAATTCAAAAACACTATATTGGATTTCTTTTGTATTCAAAAGGGAATTCACAGAGAATATAGTGCACCTTATGTACCTCAAAAAAATGGTGTTGCTGAAAGGAAAAATAGAACTCTGATTGAAGCTGCTCATACAATGCTCGCTGATTCTAAGCTTCCTGTTCAATTTTGGAATGAGGCAGTGAATACAGCTTGTTATACGCTTAATCGAGTTCTAACAGTGAAACGACTCAAGAATACAAGTTACAAGATCTTAAATAATAGAAAACCTAATTTAAAGTACCTGGAACCATTTGGGTGTCCGTGCACAATGTTGAAGAAGGATTCGGGTAAATTTGAAGAAAAAGCTATTGAAGGGTATTTCTTGGGATATGCATCTCCAAAGAAAAGGGTTTTTAACTTCACATCTGGCTGTGTTGAACAATGGTACCACGTGGACTGTCAAAAGTACACAACTCCATCTCAAAGGAAAGGTCCAGACTGGATGTTTTGACTACGATAGTTTATTTAATTCTTTTACTCATTCGACTGAACACATCGATGAAGATCTGGTTCGAGTATACTTGAAGATCATTTGATCATTCCAAGATCTTCAAATTCTAATGAAGTTGAAGCTCAACCAGATGCTCCAACTGAAGAATCTCAAGTTGTTTCTCCAATTGCTATTGATAATGTTTCTACTTCTTCTGATGATGATCAAGCTGAAATTCAAGTTATTGATCTTGACAGTGATAATGTTTCATCTCCCGAGTTGGGTGAACATTACACTAACTTATTTGATAATGTTATTGTTCCTGAGAATCCCACTCTTCGGATTCATGGATGTTGGTACATGTGTGTCAGTAGTTCATAGTCTAGCATTTGTAATCGAGTCTGTAATGTAATTATGTTTATGATTATGTTTATGTTTTTGTACGTGCGAAGTTGTCAGCAAGTTCGCTCAGGCGAACTTGTTGAACCAGTGAAGTTATTGACAACTTCGCCTATGGCGAAGTTGTCGTGTTTATAAACTGTTCGCTGAAACAGTTTCGGAAGTTGGTTTTTAGGGTTTCGTTTCAGCCGTTCAGTTTGAGTGTTCGTGTTTGCTAGTGTCTGTAATAGTGACTTGGAGTCACGTGTTCGTGTTATCAATATAACGTGTTTCGGTTATTGCTCGTGTGTTTGATTTACATATTCTGCACTCGTATCTAATTACGCAGGGATTCCGCACCTGCGTTGTTAGCGACATCCCGTGTACGATCCGTCCAGGAGCCTACAGTTGGTATCAGAGCCATCGGCTCGATTGTGAGGTTCGGGATTTCACGCGGGTGTAGAAAACGTCTCGTTTGACCTATTCGCGGGACGTGTTTTTGTTGGGATTGTGTTTTACTCGTGTTTGACAGTCATTTTCAAGCCATTACATCGATCGGAAACTGCTAGATTGACGAAATCAGATCTGAACAGTTTCCTTGTTTATCGGGCGAAGTTATCTCTTCAGGCGAAGTTGCCGTCACTGGGAGTAGGGTTTCGGCGAAGATATAAGGATTAAGCGAAGTTAACCACAACTTCGCCTACCTTATAAGTTCGCCTTAGCGAAGTTATCCTCAACTTCGCTTACCTCCCAAGTTCGCTTATTTCCTAAGTTCGCTCTTTCTAAGAGAAGTTATTTTTTAACTTCGCCCAGTAAGCGAATTTAAGACCCAGCGAAGTTACACTTTCCAGCGAAGTTAACTTTCAAGTGAAGTTATTCTTAACTTCGCCTACTGTGCTGTTTTTAAAAATTTTTTTATTTTCAGGTTTTCAGGTTTTTGCAAAGATGTCTTCAATTAACATCTCCGATTTAGTCAAGATGGAAGTAGAAGCGGGGTCTGCCACTAAGGCCCCGAGGTTGATGAAAGGAACTGACTTCGTGGCATGGAAGGACAGATTCATCCAATACATTAAATACCAGGATGCAAAAATGTGGGTGTGCATCCAGGATGGATATATCCCCCCAACTATGCAATACGAAGGTCGGGATGTGTTTAAGAAGTACAGCAAAATGGAGGACGAAGAAAAGAAAATGTATGAGGCCGAGAGCAAGGCCCATGCAGCTATAACTATGGCACTTCCTCAAGAGGTTCTCCACACTTTTAGAAAATACACTTCTGCGAGAGAGCTTTGGGATGCTCTTGAAAATAGATTCGAGGGGAATGTGGGTATCCGTGCATCGAAGATTAAACTTTTGAAGACCCAGTTCTCCGTCTTCAAATTTTTGAAGAACGAATCACTGGATGATATTATCACTAGATACTATCATCTAATGACAGAGCTTAGCAATTATTCGATTGCTTACCGAGAAGAAGAGATCGTTGAAAAGCTTCTCGATGCTCTCCCACCAAAGTGGGAAATGTACACCGTTCTTATGAGGGAAGACAGAGACTTTCCTAATTATGATCTGGAAACGGCAGTAAACAAGCTCAGAACTTATGAGCTTAATATGGTTCGAAAAGAAACACCAACAGATCAGATACAAGACCCTGGTATGTATGGTGCAAAGGTTAACTCAGGATCAAGTTCGAGGCCTGAATCAGCTGCTTATTACTCAAAAGGGGAGTCAGGTTCTGACTCTTCTCATAAAGGAAACGTTTCTGTAAACTCGAACGGTGATGTCTGTTTCGTTGCTGGAGGATCAAGTACTTTAAAGCCTCAAGCATCCACAAGTGGTTTCTCTGCAAATGCCTCAAGCAATAATTATTCCAAGATGCCCATGAGTGTAAAATCTGCTGAAGAGCAGTTTGCAGTCTATGCATCATTTATTGCTTCCTATGAAAACTACATCCAGGGGAAGATTGTGGACCCTGCTGTTCTGGATGAGGATTACGACCAGATCGATGCTGATGATATGGAGGAGATGGATTTGCAATGGCAAATGGCAATGATTGTGAGGCGAGTTAAACGGTTCATGAAGAAAACTGGGAGAAAGTTTGTTGGTGGTAGGCCTGGATTCGACAAATCTAAGGTAAGGTGCTATAATTGTCAGCAATACGGGCACTTTGCCAAAGAATGTAGAAATGAGAGGGTTGAACGAGGACAAGGTCGGCCTACACAACACACTGGAGTTAACAGAGAGATTAATGCAATGTTGACCAGAGAAGCAGGTGAGTACAACTGGAACCTGCATTCAAATGAATCTGGTGAGCAAGCGAACATGGCTGAGGCTGAAGTTGAAGAATGTGAGAAGGTTGTTGGAAATGAGAAAGCTACTGAAGAAGAAACCGCTTTCATGGCAGATGACAAGGATAATCGCTCCGAGGTAAGTACTAAGAATATTTGTACTAGTTGTGAGAATTTGTCTGAGCAACTTACAACGATAACTGATCAGTACGTCCGTTTAAATGCTGATTTTAAAACTATTAAAGAAGATCACCATTTTACGAAAGCAAGAGAAACAAGTTATAAAATTAAAATAAAAGCATGTGAAAAAGACATTCAAAGCTTAAAAACTAAACTTGCTGAGAAAATTGACATAATTGATCTTAGTTATGAAGTCTTAGAAGAAAAAACTAAATTGATTGCTGATCGGGATAAACAGATTGCTGACCACCAGGTGAAGGTGGTGGAATTGAACCGCAAACTTGAGCAGTTTAGGAATTCCTCGACAATCCTTGATCATCTCGTGAGTGATCAAGGTACCTCTGCAAAAAGGGGAGGAATCGGTTATCACGAGGTTCCACCACCCTTTAACCACAACTATACTTATAATCCGAGTGTTCAGAAATCTGTTGATTTCGAAGTTCCTCAGACAACTCCAATCAAGATTGCAAGTGTAGAACCAAGTGTTAGCTGTGGCGAAACAAGTTCGCCTGTTTCTAGTGTGAATATTTCTGTTTCGAGTCCAGTCTCATCGGATTCGGATAAGTTGTCCGAATCTGGTCAGACAAAAGAGAAGATAGGGTTACCCACCGGTGGAGATAAAAATAAAATTTCTAAAAAGAGTTCTCCACTCAATCCGTACGTCCCACCCTATGTGAGACGAACGACTGGTAACACTGCCTCTACATCCAAACCAACATTTAACAAGAAAATGGAGAGTCGATGTTGCTTTAGATGTAACAAGTTAGGACATCTAGTTGCAGATTGCCCTTTGAAGCCGAGATTCAGAGGTGTGAAGTCAAATAAAACTGAGGATAAGCGTCATTTTGTTACTGCTAAAAATGAAAACACCACAAAATACCAAAATGTAACTAATTCAAGTTTTCATAAAAACAAACCTCAGTTTTTCAACCAAACCACAAGAAATAACACTTTCAACTCACATAGGTTTGGGAGGCATTACACTCAATCTGCAAGGAGATTTCCTAACAGGACTTACAGAAATTATCCTGATGCTAACTTGAGAAAGCCAGGGTACGGGACGTATCGATCCAAGACCAATTGGTCTTGGGTCCCAAGATTCTAACTCTTTGTTTTATTGTGCAGGAACAGTTGAACAGGGCTGCCAACAATCTCTGGATTGTAGATAGCGGCTGTTCCCGGCACATGACGGGCAACAAACACTTGTTGCAAGATTTAAAACCTGTTCAGGGAGCAAGAGTTAGTTTTGCTGGTGAGAGCGGAGGAAGGATTACTGGTATAGGAACAGTGTCGAATGGGAGAATGATACTTGAGAATGTAAACTTTGTGGAGGAATTAAAGCACAATCTGCTGAGTGTGTCGCAGATTTGTGATAAAGATTACACTGTCCATTTCACGAAGAATGAAGCGATAGTATTGAAGCCTGGTTTTCAGATACCAGACGAATGGATAGTAATGAAAGCTCCACGTGAAACGAATACATATGTGATGGACATGAGGTCTACTGAAATGGCCACCGGAGAATCTTGTTTAATGACAAAAGCAAGCGAATCAGAATCAGAATTGTGGCACAGGAGAATGGGACATATTCATCTTCGAAAGATGAACTTCATTGTCAAAAATGGGCTTGTGATGGGCGTTCCCTTAAAAAGTTTTAACTTTGAAGACAAATGCATAGCCTGCAAGAAGGGAAAACAACACAAGAAATCCCATCTCACCAAGAAGATCAATTCAATTGCCGGTACTCTAGAACTACTTCATATGGATCTCTTCGGTCCCGTGAATGTAAAAAGTCTAGGTGGTACTTCTTACTGCTTGGTGATAACTGATGACTACTCGCGATACTCGTGGGTATATTTTCTGAAAACGAAAGACGAGACGGCTCAGATGGTGAAGAATCTAATTACAAAAGTTGAGAATGTCATGAGTAAATCAGTTAAATACATCAGAAGCGACAATGGGACAGAGTTCAAGAACTTTGAAATGGAAATCTTCTGTCTTCAGAAAGGAATTGAACATCAATACAGCGCTCCGTATACTCCGCAACAGAATGGAGTGGCTGAAAGGAAGAACCGAACGTTAATTGAAGGAGCCAGAACTATGCTGGCAGACTCGAAGCTTCCTGTGATGTTCTGGGCTGAAGCAGTTGCTACAGCCTGCTATGTTCTGAATAGGGTGTTAACCGTTAAGAGACTTGGAAAAACTTGTTACGAGCTTATGCATGGAAGGAAGCCCAACTTGTGCGGTCTTGAACCATTTGGGTCTCCTTGTTCGATTTTGAAGACTAATTCGAAATTTGGTGAAGTAGCCGATGAAGGAATCTTAGTCGGTTATGTAGTTGGGACTCCCAACAGACGGGTCTTCAATACTTCGACTTGCAAGGTGGAGGTGGTTTGTAACACCGACATTACTAGTTACCAATCGCCAAAACCAAGCAATGGACCTGCTGAGCTTTTCGACTATGTTAAGCTCTTTAAGTCGTTTAACGTACCTGATTTAGAAATTTCTGAAGAAGACGAAAGAGCTGTGACGAAGATGATATTTGATGAGGAAGAGAATCTATTGCAACGACAGCTGATTGAGAAATCTCAACCTTCCACATCAAACACTATTGGTACCCCTACTGCCACAACTGAAGATGAATTTATTAATCCTTTTCACTCTCAGCCAGAAACAACCATAGATGAGATCTCTTCAAATTTGGAAGATAATTTGCATGTCGGTGCTGTTCCGACCACGAGAATTCACAAAGATCACCCATTGGAGAATATTATAGGTGATGTGTCCTCCAGTGTACAAACCAGAAGTAGCTTGAATGAGCACACCTGTGTTTATACAAGCATTAAGGAAACGGGTATACTGAACGAATGTTTGTACTCCTGCTTTATAAGCCAAATTGAACCAAAGAATTATCAAATGGCTTTAAAGGACAGCTCGTGGGTCGAAGCCATGCAAGAAGAGTTGGCTCAGTTCGAGAAAATGGAAGTTTGGACTTTGGTTGAAAAACCAAAGAATGTGCATGCTATAGGCACAAAATGGGTGTTCAAGTGTAAGAGAGATGATAAGGGAATTATCGTAAGAAATTAGGCGAGGCTGGTTGTTAAAGGTTTTAATCAGCAAGAGGGTATTGATTACAATGAGGTGTTCGCTCCTGTCGCCCGGTTAGAAGCGATTCGATTGTTTTTGGCGTTTGCTGCATTTAAAAAGATGAAGGTATTTCAGTTGGATGTGAAGAGCGCGTTTCTAAACGGGAGAGTTGATGAGGTTGTGTATGTTGAGCAACCTCCGGGTTTTCCTGACCCAGACTTTCCTGATCACGTATACAGGTTGAGCAAGGCGTTGTATGGGTTACATCAGGCACCTCGTGCCTGGTATTCAACGTTATCAGACTACTTGCTGGAAAACGGTTTTGAAAGGGGATTGATCGACAGTACGTTGTTTGTGAAGAGAGAAGGATGTGACTTCCTGCTGGTTCAAGTCTACGTGGATGATATCATTTTTGCTGCATCAAGAGTATCCATGTGTCAGGATTTTGAGGCTGTCATGAAGAAACGATTCGAGATGAGTGCTATGGGTGAACTAACTTTCTTTCTAGGATTGCAGGTTGATCAGAAGAAGGACGGGATGTTCATTCATCAAACGAAGTACGTTCATGATGTGCTGAAGAGATTCAAGATGGAAGACAGCTCTCCATATGACACTCCAATCTGCGTCAATCACAAATTGGGTGCTGAATCAGATAGTGACGCAGATGTGGACCCAACTCTGTATCGGGCGATAATAGGTTCATTAATGTATTTAACTACTTCTAGGCCTGATATAATGTTTGCTGTTTGTCTTTGTGCACGTTTTCAGGCAAATCCGAAAGAATCTCATTTGAAAGGTGCAAAGAGGATACTACGGTATCTCAAGGGCAAGCCGAAGCTAGGGTTGTGGTACCCAAAGGGAGGAGACGTTGAACTGGTGGCATATACAGATTCTGATTATGGAGGATGCAATCAGAGTCGGAAGTCGACAACAGGAGGCTGTCAGTTTCTTGGAGGAAGATTAGTTTCCTGGCAGTGCAAGAAACAGACATCAGTTGCAATTTCAACATGCGAAGCTGAATACATGGCAGCATCCAACTGCTGCTCTCAGGTTTTGTGGATTCAGCAGCAATTACGCGACTATGGTCTGAATTTCTTACTCACTCCTATTTTAATTGATAACACTGCCGCCATCTCAGTAATTAACAATCCCGTGAAGCACAGTAAAACTAAGCATATTGACATTCGTCATCACTTCATACGGGATTGTGCTGAGAAGAAACTGATCAAGATCGAAAAAGTTGATACACTGGAAAACTTTGCTGATTTGTTTACAAAAGCATTTGATAAAGCCAGATTTCAAAACCTAATTGAGCTGAACGGGATGATCAATCCCGAGTAACCATGTCTTTCTGTTTATTTAAGAAAAAAAAAAAAAAATTGTGTCATTATTGCTTAAAATTAGTCGGTTACCTCAGTTTGATGGACATATCCTCGGATATGTTTTGGTCCTCGTTTCGACTTAGAGAATGAGGATCGCCATTAACCTGAAGACTGAAAGTGACCGGGGCAGTTATGACGTGTGTTCTTTCAGTTGCTGAAAATTAGTCGGTCATTCTTAGTAAGAAGGACACATACTTGTATGTGGTCGGTCCAGTTGATCCATTGGATCCTCAGGATTGCCGTTTACCTGAAGACTTTGACGTGATCGGGGCGATTGAAATCAAAACTTTTGTTGGGAAATGAAATTACTTTTCAAGTCGAATACTTCGTAAGAAGTTCGTTGCTTGTTTAACAGAAAATTGATCCAACCTTGGAAAATGATATATATACTGATTGTGTGTGCTTAACTAGTGAAGTTATTAAGCTTAAAAGGCTTTAGAACAGTCATTGTATGTCATGGTAATTTTTATGGTGCGTAAAAGTGTATGTGATACTAACTTAAACTACTCGATTTTACGTGGAAACTCCTTAAGAGTTTTGAATGTCTTCATACATATCTCTCCGAATGATAGGCAGAAAAGCGACTACCCAGTCATACACGAGCCCGTGAGTGTTCTGATTCCCGTAAAGAAAGCATTGCAAGACACTGCAGTGATCCAGATTCGGGACTTGCAGTGGTTTAGTACTCCGATGTCTATAAGTATGTATCGTTCAAAAAAAAAAAAAAATGTATAGTTTCAGTACTTATGAGTCATAGTCACAATCAAGACTTCTCAATTCTGGAGTAAGAAAAGAACGGGAAGTAGACAACGAGTATCTACAAGTTAATCAGACACTATGGGTAGAAGTCAATTCGGGGTGACTTGGGTATAGCCAAATACGCTTTGAGAATAGATAGAAGGCATCATTATCTTTGAGTTGTTGCCTACTTAAATTTTGAGCTTAACTGAACCTTAATCCGTATCACAGAAACGATGAAAACCATTTAAGTTATTTACATGCCTACAACCTGTTTCTCTATGTCATAATACAGCTAAACACGGATCCAAGTGACAGTCACGTAGTTAGTATGATTCCTGTTAGGATCTTTTCTAAAAACGTAGTGGTCCCTGACTAGACTGAAATTTGATCCCTTATTTCGTTAAATTTTTATAAGTTTTTCTATTTTTGTAGTTATATTATTTTATAACTGGTTACTTGGACATGATCATTTTTGTTTAACTCTTTTTGGAAGCTTCTAATGTTAAGGGCAAGATTCTTCAAACTTAAAGGGTTGATTTTGAAATTACGGGCGAAGTTGTTGAATTCGGCGAAGTTGTGCTTAACTTCGCCTAGGCGAAGTTAAGCGTAACTTCGCCTGAACAAACTCTGCCCTATATAAGGACTTTTAAGACTGGAACAGTACCATTATTTTCAAATTTCCGGCGAACTTATAATCAAAAAACAGTTTATCCGGCGATTGTGTTTGCTTTTCGATTTCGATCTTTGTTTCCTGTTTCTAGTGTTCATTGACGGTATGTGTTGTCAATATCATTCCCAAACTTACTCGTTCTTTATAGTTCTTACCCGGTTCGAGACCTCAGGTCGTCGAACCTTCAAAACCAAGTTTTTCACCCTTGTGATACGTGTTCATGGACGAACTTTACGTCTCAAAACCATTAATATATGTTGTTCTTCACTCCTGGATCGTCAAATCGTTCCGAAATCATCGGATCTAGACCCTTTGAATCTGAACAGTCGCCGTTTCAGATTCAGGCGAAGTTAGGGTTTAGGCGAAGTTATCCACAACTTCGCCTGGAGCTTAATTTCGCCTGTGGCGAAGTTATCCGTAACTTCGCCTTGAACACAAGTTCGCCTGAGGCGATGTTGTGATAAGGCGAAGTTATCATCAACTTCGCCTATACAAATTTACTTAACAGGTTTTAGACGAACTTACAGATGAAGCGAAGTTGTTCCCAACTTCGCCTCACCTTTAAGTTCGCCAGTACAGGTTTAATCACAACTTCGCTCGTGGTACAAAGCGAACTTGTGAGTTGCTTACACATTGTCTAACTTGTTTTGTTTTGTACAGATATGGCTGCTGTTGGCGGTGCTGGTGGTGATGACGGTGATGATCAACGACAATTCTTTCCGGCCCATAACCAGTATATCATTTTAGATCCAGACGCAAGAGGCGTAGAAGACTACAGGGAGATTATCACGTTTCTCCAGAGATCAAGAATCTTTCATGCGATCACAAATACATTGCCCATTTCACTGCCTAACATAGAAGACTTTTGGGAAACAGTATACTATGATTGCAGGCCTGAGCCCCCGGTGATGCGAGCAACCGTCAATGGTCATGATGTGCAGTTTTCCTCGGAAGATATACGGTTGGCTCTGCAGTTTGGTGAAGAAACAAGAGATGACCCAACGGAGTTCGTAGCTCCTTTTCGTGATGGAGCGTATTTGAGGATGGGTTATTCGGGTCCGCTGGGGGACTCGCAGAGGAGGAAAGGGTTTTTGCTGGATCAGTGGCGCTTCCTGATGCATGTTTTGATTGTATGCATGTCTGGGAGGAAGGCAGGAACGGATGGGATGGGCGCTACGATGCAGTCTGCCATGGCTGCGCTGACTTACAACCGACGATATTCATTTAGTCAGCTGATCTTTTACGAGATCGATCGTCAGAGGAGGGCTGTGGCGCGCGAGCGATTTATCATGCATCCTCGGTTCTTACAAATGATTCTGAATCATGTCGCTCCGTCGCTACCGCAGAGACGCCCTATTAAATACGTCGAATGCGTGACGAAACGTATCTTTGCTCAGTGCCGCACTTCGAGCACTCGTAGCAAGCCTGAGCTGCGTCCCAGGCATACTCCATTATTCGGGTATCTCATCAATCCGGAGTATGTTCGTGCAGGAGGGGACGAGTTCAGAGACCCACAGCCACATCAGGCGGCAGCACCCCATGCTGTACCAGCTGCGCCTGTTGTATCTACTGTGGTTTCTGCTGCTGTGCCAGCTGCTGCATCTTCTGTTGTGCCTACTACTGAAGATGTCGATCTTGATGCTGCTTTTAGCGGCCATGGATTGTTTGATATGGATGTCTTAGTTTCTCAGGTCATGGATGTTACTAGAGCAGTTACTTCGGTAGCTGACTCCGATCTTGACGAAACATTCGCTGAAGCAAGACGACTAATGGTGTCTCGGGAGAGAACTACGGGAAAGAGGCCGAGAACTGTTGACGAGGATGATGAGGAAGTTGATGAAGAGGAAGCAGTTCAGATTGTGATGAGGCGTTCAAGAAGAGAACGGACAGGTATGGGTTCGGGAGCTGGAGAATCTTCAAGGCTGGTACGTTTTGCTCCACCTGCCTTGTCTGGTATGTCTCTTATTCCTTCTACAGCACAGGTTACTGCTGTCGAGACGTCGGCCCCAGCAGTTGTGTCTCTACCACCCCAATCACTTACTCCACCGGTGGTAGTTGCACGATTTGTTGAGTCGACCGTCACCACTACTGCAGGGTTACCAAGTGTACCACCTGCGGTCACTTCTGCTGCTGATGTCCCGCCAACAACGACGCCTACTTCTGACAACGAAAGGATTGCATCGCTAGAGCGGATTGTTGCTGAACAGACAAAGACCATTCACAGCCTAGTGGAATCCAATCGACTACAAGCAGCCCTCCTGGTTGAACACGGACAAGTAATAGATGCCTTCAAGGCATTCTTGGCATCTCAGGGGGAGAAGACTTGTAGGGGAGATGAGTTGAGGACGAAACGGAGAGAAGAACATGAAGATGATCCCAATGCACCGGAAGGTGCAGGTGGTGAGCTGCCAAGAACCTCTCAGGCTCTTGGGGCTTTCACAGCTGAGGGGGAGTCTACAAGTGCAGCCGGTGACGACGTTGTAGATGTTGATGATGATGCTGATGTTGAAGATGTTATAGATGCGTTGAAAGAGTTGGAAGAGGATGATGATGAGTTTATGAATGAAGATGATGTGCTGCGGTTGATGAGATCGAGAGGATCGGAGAGCAGATTACTGTTGAAAACGTGTTAGAGGAAGGGGAGATTGATGATGACTCCGTGGAACACGAGATTCCGGAGGTTGAGAGACCAGAGTTGGGTGATGAGAGCGTGGTGGAAGATACTGAATGGGAGGAACAACCGAATTGGAAGGAGAGTTGTGCTCACTGGTTCATAAAGACGAAGAAGCCGGCGGTCCCTAAGATGTTCAGAAAAAGTTACAATATTAAGGGATACGCAGAAGCTAAGAAAGGTATTATCTGCTGGTTATATGACGAGCAGCTGCGGCTCTTCGTGATCAAAAGATACGATGGAATTCAGTACTTCAGGAGAACGTTGAGATCTTTAAACACACTGCCTGAATGTGAGGTAAAAGATTTAGCCAGATTGGGATTGATAAACCGAAGTGAAGACAACATGGCTAGAATCATCGGGAAGATCGTGTGGAAGGAGTGCGTTAAAGAGAAAAAGTTTGAGCTACTGAAACCACAAAAGGGGAAACTTGTCGAAGACAAGGATAGAGGTCTGAGAGTTGATGGAAAACCTTGGATGGTTATGAAATATAAACCGATCCGGTGCCTTAAAGAAGTACCGATGAAGCTCATGCCCAAGGACGTACTCAAAGACCTAAAATGGTGGTTCGTGGACTGTGAGACAGCGGAGGCGGTTATGGAAGATGAGGATGAACAAGAAGTGCTTAGGGTTTACGACCCGATGCATCTTGTTAATCTTTCGCAGGCTGATCTGAAGGTGCTCAACGAGAAGAAGATCTTCTACATTCCTGCTTGGAAGGATCAAGCTAGGAAATATCAACGGGTGGTGTCGGTGTGTGTTAGAGAGGGAGCGCACGCGTAGAGATGCAAGATTACAAGACTCAAGATTTGAAGATCAAGATATGAAGCTACTGCCAAGGGGGAGTCTGTTGGTACATGTGTGTCAGTAGTTCATAGTCTAGCATTTGTAATCGAGTCTGTAATGTAATTATGTTTATGATTATGTTTATGTTTTTGTACGTGCGAAGTTGTCAACAAGTTCGCTCAGGCGAACTTGTTGAACCAGCGAAGTTATTGACAACTTCGCCTATGGCGAAGTTGTCGTGTTTATAAACTGTTCGCTGAAACAGTTTCGGAAGTTGGTTTTTAGGGTTTCGTTTCAGCCGTTCAGTTTGAGTGTTCGTGTTTGCTAGTGTCTGTAATAGTGACCTGGAGTCACGTGTTCGTGTTATCAATATAACGTGTTTCGGTTATTGCTCGTGTGTTTGATTTACATATTCTGCACTCGTATCTAATTACGCAGGGATTCCGCACCTGCGTTGTTAGCGACATCCCGTGTACGATCCGTCCAGGAGCCTACAGTTGGCAGTGCAAGAAACAGACATCAGTTGCAATTTCAACATGCGAAGCTGAATACATGGCAGCATCCAACTGCTGCTCTCAGGTTTTGTGGATTCAGCAACAATTACGCGACTATGGTCTGAATTTCTTACTCACTCCTATTTTAATTGATAACACTGCCGCCATCTCAGTAATTAACAATCCCGTGAAGCACAGTAAAACTAAGCATATTGACATTCGTCATCACTTCATACGGGATTGTGCTGAGAAGAAACTGATCAAGATCGAAAAAGTTGATACACTGGAAAACTTTGCTGATTTGTTTACAAAAGCATTTGATAAAGCCAAATTTCAAAACCTAATTGAGCTGAACGGGATGATCAATCCCGAGTAACCATGTCTTTCTGTTTATTTAAGAAAAAAAAAAATTGTGTCATTATTGCTTAAAATTAGTCGGTTACCTCAGTTTGATGGACATATCCTCGGATATGTTTTGGTCCTCGTTTCGACTTAGAGAATGAGGATCGCCATTAACCGGAAGACTGAAAGTGACCTGGGCAGTTATGACGTGTGTTCTTTCAGTTGCTGAAAATTAGTCGGTCATTCTTAGTAAGAAGGACACATACTTGTATGTGGTCGGTCCAGTTGATCCATTGGATCCTCAGGATTGCCGTTTACCTGAAGACTTTGACGTGATCGGGGCGATTGAAATCAAAACTTTTGTTGGGAAATGAAATTACTTTTCAAGTCTAATACTTCGTAAGAAGTTCGTTGCTTGTTTAACAGAAAATTGATCCAACTTTGGAAAATGATATATATACTGATTGTGTGTGCTTAACTAGTGAAGTTATTAAGCTTAAAAGGCTTTAGAACATTCATTGTATGTCATGGTAATTTTTATAGTGCGTAAAAGTGTATGTGATACTAACTTAAACTACTCGATTTTACGTGGAAACTCCTTAAGAGTTTTGAATGTCTTCATACATATCTTTCCGAATGATAGGCAGAAAAGCGACTACCCAGTCATACACGAGCCCGTGAGTGTTCTGATTCCCGTAAAGAAAGCATTTCAAGACACTGCAGTGATCCAGATTCGGGACTTGCAGCGGTTTAGTACTCCGAAGTCTATAAGTATGTATCGTTCAAAAAAAAAATGTATATTTTCAGTACTTATGAGTCATAGTCACAATCAAGACTTCTCAATTCTGGAGTAAGAAAAGAACGGGAAGCAGACAACGAGTATCTACAAGTTAATCAGACACTATGGGTCGAAGTCAATTCGGGATGACTTGGGTTTAGCCAAATACGCTTTGAGAATAGATAGAAGGCATCATTATCTCTGAGTTGTTGCTCACTTAAATTTTTGAGCTTAACTGAACCTTAATCCGTATCACAGAAACGATGAAAATCATTTAAGTTATTTACATGCTTACAACCTGTTTCTATATGTCATAATACAGCTAAACACGGATCTATGTGACAGTCACGTAGTTAGTATGATTCCTGTTAGGATCTTTTCTAAAAACGTAGTGGTCCCTGACTAGACTGAAATTTGATCCCTTATTTCGTTAAATTTTTATAAGTTTTTCTAGTTTTGTAGTTGTATTATTTTATAACTGGTTACTTAGACTTGATCATTTTTGTTTAACTCTTTATGAAAGTTTCAAATGTTAATTGAAAATTGTTCAAACCTTAAGATTTAATTTTAAAATTTCGGGCGAAGTTGTTGAATTAGGCGAACTTGTGTTTAACTTCGCTAAAAGCTGCGCCTGTTGTATCTACTGTTGTTTCTGCTGCTGTGCCAGCTGTTGCATCTTCTGCTGTGTCTACTGCTGAAAACATCGATCTTGAGGCTGCTTTTAGCGGCCATGGATTGTTTGATATGGATGTCTCAGTTTCTCAGGTCATGGATGTTACTAGAGCAGTTACTTCGGTAGCTGACTCCGATCTTGACGAAACATTCGCTGAAGCAAGACGACTAATGGTGTCTCGGGAGAGAACTACGGGAAAGAGGCCGAGAACTGTTGACGAGGATGATGAGGAAGTTGATGAAGAGGAAGCAGTTCAGATTGTGATGAGGCGTTCAAGAAGAGAACGGACAGGTATGGGTTCGGGAGCTGGAGAATCTTCAAGGCTGGTACGTTTTGCTCCACCTGCCTTGTCTGGTATGTCTCTTATTCCTTCTACAGCACAGGTTACTGCTGTCGAGACGTCGGCCCCAGCAGTTGTGTCTCTACCACCCCAATCACTTACTCCACCGGTGGTAGTTGCACGATTTGTTGAGTCGACCGTCACCACTACTGCAGGGTTACCAAGTGTACCACCTGCGGTCACTTCTGCTGCTGATGTCCCGCCAACAACGACGCCTACTTCTGACAACGAAAGGATTGCATCGCTAGAGCGGATTGTTGCTGAACAGACAAAGACCATTCACAGCCTAGTGGAATCCAATCGACTACAAGCAGCCCTCCTGGTTGAACACGGACAAGTAATAGATGCCTTCAAGGCATTCTTGGCATCTCAGGGGGAGAAGACTTGTAGGGGAGATGAGTTGAGGACGAAACGGAGAGAAGATCATGACGATGATCCCAATGCACCGGAAGGTGCAGGTGGTGAGCTGCCAAGAACCTCTCAGGCTCTTGGGGCTTCCACAGCTGAGGGGGAGTCTACAAGTGCAGCCGGTGACGACGTTGTAGATGTTGATGATGATGCTGATGTTGAAGATGTTATAGATGCGTTGAAAGAGTTGGATGAGGATGATGATGAGTTTATGAATGAAGATGATGTGCTGCCTGTTGATGAGATCGAGAGGATCGGAGAGCAGATTACTGTTGAAAACATGATAGAAGAAGGTGAGATTGTAGATGACTCCGTGGAACACGAGATTCCGGAGGTTGAGAGACCAGAGTTGGGTGATGAGAGCGTGGTGGAAGATACTGAATGGGAGGAACAACCGAATTGGAAGGAGAGTTGTGCTCACTGGTTCATAAAGACGAAGAAGCCGGCGGTCCCTAAGATGTTCAGAAAAAGTTACAATATTAAGGGATACGCAGAAGCTAAGAAAGGTATTATCTGCTGGTTATATGACTAGCAGCTGCGGCTCTTCGTGATCAAGAGATACGATGGCATTCAGTACTTCAGGAGAACGTTGAGATCTCTAAACACACTGCCAGAATGTGAGGTAAAAGATTTAGCCAGATTGGGATTGATAAACAGAAGTGAAGACAACTTGGCTAGAATCATCGGGAAGATCGTGTGGAAGGAGTGCGTTAAAGAGAAAAAGTTTGAGCTACTGAAACCACAAAAAGGGAAACTTGTCGAAGACAAGGATAGAGGTATGAGAGTTGATGGAAAACCTTGGATGGTTATGAAATATAAACCGATCCGGTGCCTTAAAGAAGTACCGATGAAGCTCATGCCCAAGGACGTGCTCAAAGACCTAAAATGGTGGTTCGTGGATTGTGAGACAGCGGAGGCGGTAATGGAAGATGAGGATGAACAAGAAGTGCTTAGGGTTTACGACCCGATGCATCTTGTTAATCTATCGCAGGCTGATCTGAAGGTGCTCAACGAGAAGAAGATCTTCTACATTCCTGCTTGGAAGGATCAAGCTTGGAAATATCAACGGGTGGTGTCGGTATGTGTTAGAGAAGGAGCGCACGCTTAGAGATGCAAGATTACAAGACTCAAGATTTGAAGATCAAGATATGAAGCTACTGCCAAGGGGGAGTCTGTTGGTACATGTGTGTCAGTAGTTCATAGTCTAGCATTTGTAATCGAGTCTGTAATGTAATTATGTTTATGATTATGTTTATGTTTTTGTACGTGCGAAGTTGTCAACAAGTTCGCTCAGGCGAACTTGTTGAACCCGCGAAGTTATTGACAACTTCGCCTATGGCGAAGTTGTCGTGTTTATAAACTGTTCGTTGAAACAGTTTCGGAAGTTGGTTTTTAGGGTTTCGTTTCAGCCGTTCAGTTTGAGTGTTCGTGTTTGCTAGTGTCTGTAATAGTGACCTGGAGTCACGTGTTCGTGTTATCAATATAACGTGTTTCGGTTATTGCTCGTGTGTTTGATTTACATATTCTGCACTCGTATCTAATTACGCAGGGATTCCGCACCTGCGTTGTTAGCGACATCCCGTGTACGATCCGTCCAGGAGCCTACAATGGATATCATCCACAGGAAAATATCATTGGAGAACTTGATGTGGGCGTTCGTACACGTCATCAAGTTGCTTCATCAAGTGATAATAACATATTGTGTGCTTACACTAACTTACATTCTTTGGGAATTGTGAATATTGCTAAATTCAATTGCTTTCTATCTCAAGTTGAGCCAACGATAGCTCGTAAGGCACTTGAAGATCCTTCTTGGGTAGAAGCTATGCAAGAGGAATTACAGCAGTTTGCACGTTTGGGCGTTTGGGATTTAATAGACAAACCTGCTAGAGTTAAGAAAGCCATTCTGACTAAGTGGGTATTTAAGTGTAAGAAGGACGATCGAGGGGTGATTGTCAGAAACAAAGCACGTCTAGTGGTGCAGGGTTTTCATCAGCAAGAGGGTATTGATTACACAGAGGTATATGCTCCAGTTGCAAGATTAGAGTCGATTCGAATCTTCCTGGCTTATGCAGCTCATAAGAATATCAAAGTGTATCAAATGGATGTTAAAAGTGCTTTTCTCAATGGTGAATTACACGAGGAAGTGTTTGTTCAACAACCACCTGGTTTTGAAGATCCTGATTATCCAGACCGTGTTTGCCGATTAAACAAGGCCCTGTATGGTCTACATCAAGCCCCGAGAGCTTGGTATGGCACGCTCGCCGACCATCTGACAGATAATGGCTTCAAACGAGGAACTGTTGACTGCACTTTATTTCATAAAACTGTTGGTGACGATCTTCTTCTAGTCCATATTTATGTTGACGATATTATTTTTGGGTCTACAAACGAAACATTGTGTAAAGAGTTCGAGAAGTCCATGCAAACAAAGTTCGAGATGAGCTCGATGGGAGAGATGAATTTCTTTTTATGGTTGCAGGTTCACCAGTCTGCTCACGGAATTTTTATTCACCAGACTAAGTATGTGAATGACGTCTTGAGCCGATTCAAGATTTCTGCCGGAAAAATCCCTTCTACTCTTCTTCCAGTAGGGCACAATTTATCACCGGATTAATTGGAGGATTCCGTTGATCCTACCCTATTTCGTGCCATGATCGGTTCTTTAATGTACTTAATGGCTTCTCGCCCTGATATTATGTTTCCTGTTTGTCTTTGTGCTAGGTACCAAGCTAGTCCCCGAGTGACTCACTTAGCAGCGGTCAAGCGTATTTTGCAATATCTACGGGGAAATCCAGACATCGGGTTGTGGTACCCCAAAGATAATACTTTCGATCTTACCGCCTACTCAGACTCAGACTATGGAGGATGCAAGATCAATTTCAAATCAACGACTGCAGGATGTCAATTTTTAGGAAACCGGCTTGTTTCCTGGTAGTGTAAGAAGCAGACAACGGTCTCCACTTCAACCGCCGAAGCTGAATATGTTGCAGCCTCGAGTTGCTGTTCCCAGGTTTTGTGGATACAACAACATCTTCGCGACTACGGTTTGAAGCTTCTTACTACTCCCTTCTTGATTGATAATTCTGCTGCTATTAGTATCACTAAGAATCCCGTACAACATTCTAAAACAAAACATATCGAAATTCGATATCATTTTATACGGGATTTCTATGAAAATTAATTAATCGATCTTGAGAAAGTACGTACTGATTTTCAAAAAGCCGATCTATTTACCAAAGCGTTTGATAAAACACGTTTTAAATTTTTGCTTGGTTTAAATGGATTAAAGACCCTCGCTGATATCCTTAAACAAGGATGACTATCTTTATTTTCTGTCATATCTTTCTTTTAAAATTTATTTTGGTTTTAGGGGGTGAAAATCTAGAAAATACAAAAAGAGTGTGTTTTCGTTTGTATAGATAAAATCCAAAAACATTAAAAATTTCAAAATTCAAAAATATTGTGATTTCTGTTCTTTAATGTTTTTCCTTTAAATATTTAGAAAAACCAAAAACATTTTAAAAATTTTGAAAAACCAAAAAGAATGTGATTTATGTTTTGTACAGAAAAATCCGAAAATCCAAAAAGATTGTGAAGTTTATTTTGTTTATAAGAAAATTGAAAAAAAAAAACAAAAATGTTGTGTTTTTAAAGTTTGTACAGAGAAAAACCAAAAAGATTTTTGCAGACATTTTTAGATTATTTTCTCGCTGAAAATTACGTCGGTTATTTAAGTTTATGAAGCATGCTTGCATGTCTTGGTCCTATGATTCACTCGTGAATTGATGGTTAGCCATTTATTTATTAACTTAAGTTAACTGGGGCGATTAAATATATCTTTTCTTTATTTTATGCTCCTCAAAGTTTTGAGTTTTTGAAGCAAAAAGAGAACATGATAGTACATTGATTATCTTGACCCCAAATTCAGCATAAAGTAAGCTTAAAAGACTGTGTGCTTAATTGCATTGGTGCATTGGTAGGTCTTAAAACAACCCAGTAGAGTAAAGTATGTGATATAAACATAAAGAAACGCCAAATTGAAAGAGGTGTTACTCTTTAGCAAAAGTCTCGGTGAGGATGGCAGAAATGTAATAACCAGTCATACTTAAGCCTTATATTTGTTGATCACCCAAAAATCAAATAAAGCAAATAACAAGCGTTAAGATTCTGGAAACTGTGAGTCTTTATGCAACTTAACCATCTGGGTATTCATAAGCATGAATATTTCACTCTCCTTCTAGAGCAAACCCAAAGTCATTAAACTTGATCACCGCTGTACTTCGTACAATTTAAATTACTGACTTGATCAAAATCCGCTGTTAGTCATACAATTGTTCCTCCCTTGCGTGCGTCTTAATACCATTAAGAAACGGACCCCAGGGGATACAATGTATGTAAGCCGACAGACGGACTCGTGCATACTCACTCACAGTAAAGGAAACTTGATGCATTGCTCAAAATTTCTACAATTGGTATCAAAATTTTGATCAACAATATAATGGTTTAAGTCAAGTTGGGGTGATTTGGCAAAAATCAAATTAAGCTTGAACCGAGATTAGAGGCTGATAGTTTCTGATATTCTGTGCTTTAATTGAACTATTTAATCATATCACAAAAATACTTGAATGTGTGTTATTAGATTTATGTGGACAACAATACCAATGACCGACTTATCGCCAGTCATAATATCGCTGAAATATAAAACTGTGATGGAAGGGCAATTTGGTCAATATGATTCTCTGCTCAAACTCATCAAAAATACAAAAATATGTACTGTTTTTGATAAAATCATTGAAAAATACAAAAAGATTATCTATTTTCTTTCGTAAATACATTCTTTAAATTCTTACAAAATACCAAAAATATTTTCGTCTTCTTTGTACAAAATACATAAATAATTTTAAGTTATGTTTCGGAAATCTGAAACATTCTTAACGTATTTGGTTGTCGGGATAAAAGGGTTTCTCGATAACCTAATTTATTTATTTATTTAATTCTTTAATTTATTTATTTATTTAATTCTTTAATTAATTTATTTATTTAATTCTTTAATTTATTTATTTATTTAATCCTTCAATTATTTCATTTATTTAATTCATTTATTTATTTAATTTAAAATTAAATAAAAGAGTTTACTTCGTTAAAATCCAATTCGTTATTTATGGATAACGAACTAGGTGATTCTTTAGCGAACTAGCTTCTGGTTCGCTAACCTAATTCGCTTCCGCACTCTGTAACGAATCATCCCTTCGTTATGCATATTTAACGAATCATGACACGAATCATGTCTTGATTCGCTACTTTTAATTTAACAAATCACGTAGCGATTCGCCAACATAAGGTAACGAATGAGTTAGCGAATGGGCTAATTCATTAACTTTAAATTACACGAATCGTCTGATTCGTACTAGTGTACCAAGGGTTATGTGCACTGTTATATAAGACAAAAAAACGAACTGTCTTCCACTGTTCGCCTTCTTTCTTCATTTTTAAGAAACCTGTTTAAATTCTCTCTGAAATTTTGACTTTCTTGTTCGAATAATTCAAGGACATATTTGAGTTTCTAAGGTATAACTGATCATGGCGATATCATTTTCGTCAAAAATGGCTATGTGTTGATAGTTAAATTATGAAATTATAGGAATTTAAGGGTTTCTGGTATTTTAAAACCCATTTGTGTGTAATTTATGTTAATAACGGTATGTTTTTGATGTCATTGTGATCGGAATCATATTCCGATACCCTTGGTGGGCTTCAATCATGAATTGATTGTTGTTTGCCGGGTTAATTATTGTTTTGTGACATTGGTGTTTACTGTGAGTTTGTCTAATCAATGTACTTAGAGATTTTGAGTCTTAATCTCATTCATCTTCGATTACGAGTGTAATACCGAGTACAACGAGCTCATTAGCGTGATGATTCGACGATAGTTATGGCCTAATTGTTTCTGGGTTCATCTTGTTGACTATCTGTGTTCATCCTAATTTTGACATTGACTTTGTTAAGTCAAAGAACAAGTCTTATTTATGACCATTCGTTAGTCTTAGCGAATTGGAACTGTTTCGTGTCCAATTCGTTAAGATTTTACACAAACTAGCTTAGCGAATAAGATGTTACACGAATCAGATTTTGACTCACTTTAAAATATAACGAACTAGTGTGTAGTTCGTCAAAAATAGTGATTCGCTATGTTCGGTTCGTTATGGTATTTACTTGATAGCGAATCGCCTGATTCGTTATCTCATTGTAACGAATCAGTGTGATTCTCAACGAATGACATTTTTTAAATAAATTATTTTTTATTTAATTAAATAAATTAATTTTAATATTCATTTAATTTAATTAAAGGATTTAAATCGTCTAATACGCGTAACTAGATTAATTACACATATCTTTGAATTATAGATTGTGATATCTATTCTCATATTCGGTTTTATTTATACAGTAAAACATGGCTAATCAAGAACAACAAAATCAACCGCCACAGGAACAACCTACACAAGAACAACCACAACAACAAGATCAACAAGCTGAAGTGATCTTATTGCCGTTCGATAAGAAGCACAACATTTGTGCTTATGTTGAGCAAGATGTGACTGATTTGAGAACGTTTGGAGTTATGTTGACTTTCTTACGACGTTCAAAGATACACTATGCAATCACTGCTAAACCTAAAGCGTATCTTACTATAATCAGGTAGTTTTGGAACACGGCAGAATTTGTTGAGGAAAATAATTGGGTTCGAGCTACATTAATCAGCTCCCTATTACGATTGATGTTGAGGTCATTCGTCGGGTACTTCAATTTAACGATAATGATGATTACCCGAGTGAATTTGATAGGACATTGGTTAGGGGTTTATTTACACGTTTGAATTATGGGGGTGATATTCGTAAGTCTATGTTGAACAAGAATGGGTTGTATCCACCATACAAGTATCTGCTGCATGTTTTACTTCATTGTATGAGTGGATGTCGCGGTGGTTTTGATGAGTGTAGACTAAGTTTGCAATCGGCATTTGTTGCTCTAATCCTGAACAAGCCCTTCAACTACTCAGAACTCATCTTTGATCATCTGAAAGAGCAAGTTCAGCAAACTCTACCGTCAAAGAAGTTCTTATTGTATCCACGCTTTTTACAGCTAATTATTCAGGATTTGATACCGAATTTGGTGATTGATCGATCGTTGGTGAACGATGTTCTTGATATGGAACATATGAAAGCTGAAACGGTGCATCGTATGTTGATCTATAGAAAATAAAAGCCACAGGATAAACGGATGATTGGTCATATAATCAATCCGGATTACGTAGGTCCTCCTAATGAGCGCTGGATCCATGATGATTCGGATTCCGAGCGTGAAGGGGGAGAAGGTGGGAACAATGATGGTGGAGATGATGATGGTGACAATGATGATAATGATGGTGATGGTGGAGCTGGTGAACGAGCTCTTAAAGAACAACAAGATGCAGTCGATGCTGCTCTAGCTGCCACCATGAAAGCTCAGCTAGAAAGAAAACGAAAGGGGAAAGCTGTAGCTACTGGTGAACCATCAAAGAAGCCCCGTGTGTCTGCTGGGGCTGGGGTAATTATTGGAACTCCACCACCACGTCAATCAACTACTCAAAGCTCGGCGGTGCCGCTAACTACTAGCACTCCGATGCTTACCTTGACGACGACGATGGTGTCACATGAGAGGCTCCGTCTTATTCCTCAAATGGCGTTGACCGAGATACCGAGGCCTCCTACTGTGTTCTCTACAGTATCTTCCACCACATCAATGAGACCTCCTCCTCTGCCAACAACTACTCTTCATCCACCTCCGCCTAGTGATGTATCTTTTATGAGGATTACTCGACCTCAAGGACCTGTTCATCCATCTGTATACAATTTGCCACCAGGTCGTCAAACTGAAATGCTGCTAAATCTGCTACATCTATATGAAAATCAAATGGAAGCTGACCGTCAAACTCAAGAAAGACTCATGGAGAATCAATGACGAATGATGAGTTATATTTCTTTCTGTCAGAAGGAGACTAAATCGTTGCGTACGATTGTTGGGTCTCAGGGGGTGAAATTAAAAGAACAAGAAGAGTTGATTTTACAATTAACTTGTAAATAAGATGCCCTCAAGAAACTCAAAAATGACAATGATGATCCTGACGAATCTGATGCAGAAGGTGAGCCTAAACAATCGCATGGTTCATCCTCAGGTGCAGGTGTTAGTGGTGGTGATGATTCGAACAAGCAGATAATTATTTATCAAGATCCAACAGCTGCCAAGCCAATTGAAATGATTGAGGCTAACACGGTGATATTTATTGATGGATCAGGGGTGGTTAGAAGTGCGGTGAACAGAGATGAGATAGAGGTCGGTGAGTTTATTATTAGATCTTTGATACGGGAGCAGATTGCGATTCTGCTTGGGCTGAACGATGATCAGTTGACTGCTTTAGAGACTGAGCCCGGTGTCGTAGTGATCAATGAAGAAGAAATGGAAGTTGATCCGTTATTTATGGATACGAATTTTATTTATGAGAACGAGGAGATTGAGAAGGAGGATGTGACAGCTGAAGAGTACCCGTACTTGTATCAACACACAAACGTTGATCAAGGTGCTCTGGTATTTCACGAAGATGTAATTAAAGAGACTGAGGATGAACTAGAAAAGGTTGTACAACGAACAGTTCCTTCACTCAAAGAAGTTACTGATGATGACATAGAAAGATGGTTCAAACGTTAGAAAGTGGGTAAGATTATCAGTGCTTATCGGTATGTAGATCAACAAAGAAAAGATACCGCTGCTGCTTGGATTGAGGCGAATCAAGTGACTACCTTCAAGACTGTTTCTAAGGTACATGGTGATATTGTCTCCTGGCTCTATGATTCAGACCTTAAAGTATGTATAGTTAAGTGGAAAAAGGGTGTCCGGTATTACGAGAGGATAATGGATGTTTTAACTCTACCGCGTTGGGATGTACGTACCCTCGCGAGACGTCCAATTATCAATCGTGGGGGTCACCGAACGGCTGAGTGGTTTCATCAACACTTACTGTTCGAGGTCAATCATGGCTTCAAATTCTTCAAGCCCCAGGTCCCAAGACGTAAGCGCATTGAAGAGATTGATCCAAGGACCGGCTGGAAGAAACTTGTCTTGAAAGTGAAGCCACCAAAGACAATGAAAAAGGTTCCTGTGAAGACAATGCCTCAAGATATTTATCTGTCTTTCAACCGTTGGTACTATGATAATCGTACTGGCGAGGCCGTTATTGTTCGTGGACGAGGACTTCAGACTGAGCTCATCAAGATAATCGACCCGATGTGGTTGGTTAATTTATCAGAGACAGACAACGACGTGCTATACAGGAAGCAGATTTTGTTTGAACGCCAAGAAGATTACGACCTGGCTATGCAATTCCAACGAGTCGTTCGTGTGTGTCATGAACATGGAATTCGTAGTTGTAGAGACTGGCAGTCCAAGCGCTTCAAATAAGTTAAATACAAAAAGCTCAAGACGAGGGGGTGTCTGTTAGTGCACGGTTTTGCGTCTGGAGTCTTTGTATTTATCGTTAATGTTTATTTGATAATTAGTAATATATAATGTTTATATTTGACTAGTTCGTTAAGTTAAGTCTAGTTCGCTAGGGATGTTAGCGAAATAAGACATTATAATGTATTCCCTCCTGATTCGTTAGGGGATGTTAACGAATCAGTGGGCGGTTCGTTATGTTAAATTATGTAACGAAGGGGAAGCTGGTTCGCTAGGGGATGTTAGCGAACCAGGTCGCCTTCTATATATAGTGAACTACTGTTCACTTTAATTTAAGTTTTTGAGAGAAAGTTTTGAAAGGCTTTGCTGTCCAGATCTCTCTCAAGCTTCACCTAATATTATACAAACATTATTGTTAACTTATTGATAATATATACACATATATACAACACTGAATCAAGGTTAATTATGAGCTAGATCCTTACTCGTATTAATCTTATATACACAGATCTGAGATCTGTTTATTGTTATTGATTGGTAATACGGGATCCAACAATTGGTTATGGCTACGGTTATCCATTATCCAACATATCGGCCATGGTTCTCGGAATGGATCAAAACCTCTCAAAATCGACCCATGCTGTCACACCCCAAACCAAGGCCTAGGCGTATGAAACATATATTGGTACCACAATTGTAAATAAATCAGAGTTACGTTTAATAGTGGAAGACTTTATAAACTTATGGATTTAAAGTGTAATATTACAAAAGACGGGATTATAAAAATAACCGTATAAGTTATAACAAAAGCATTACTTGTTTTTAATTACAAACCACCATTTTAATATTTTTAAATTTATACAAAATAGATCCGAGCCATCGGATATCTTTTGAGCACTTCGTTCCTCCAAGCGCTAACTTTGGTCACCTGCAAAATGTAAGAAAATACGTCAGCAACGAATGCTGGTGAATATGCTGACGCTAAAAATATTTTCTTTACTTAATCACCCCTTGGGACTACGTAGGTCCCGGCCCAACGTGACTTAGGAATAATCAAGTTAAAACATACAATTTGTAAACTCAAGTCTCAATACTCGGTTCCCCCAGCGAAACACCGCAGCGTTCGACTAATTGAGTGCCTATACGTATACACAATGTCAAATTTCACGCAGGCGAGCGTAATAGTGACCAGGTGTGATGTGCCCACCACATATGAAAGGATCCAGACAAACGTATACAATAGCCTGAGGCCAGTATTTATACCCTTGTTTATAAATGTTTTAGAGACACTTAGTCTCATGTAAAGTTTTTCATATAACATGTTGACTCGTTTGAAAACAAGTTTGTAAAAGTTGGGGCGTATTCACCTTATGATTTGGATCGACTTCAATCACCGTCCGAGGGTCTTTCCCTTGTTATCTCACACCTATAGTACGAGTATAAACATTTGTTAGTCGGATATACAATCCGGCTTAAGACCTTTAGTCTTATTTTATAAACTTTACCTCGATGAACCTTTAGTTCAAATCTCTTTTACTTTAAAATCTTTAGTTTAAAAGTATTTTATAAACGTTTAGTTTATTTATAAAACTCTAAATTTCTTCTTCTCTAAGAAACGTATTATTTTTCTTTTATTATTTAAGAATAATATTTTCATAACAAAGAATATATACTTACACACATATATATTTATCAATATTCATAATCGTATCTTTTGTTCTTTTCTTTGTTCTGTTTACTTTTATTTTATCGAGGTATCGAGTATAACCTTGACTTAAGGTTTAAGCCTTTTATAATATTTTATTATTATTTTCATTGGCATTATGCCCACACCCACCTTGGTTGGATTATGTAAACCCTAATGATTTGAGCAGCACTCCAACGCCGCTTCGCTTTCCTTTCCTTCTCGTTCAACCCCTCTCCTTGTTTTCCTTTCCTTGACACGCCTAACGACAAATGCCAAAACTTCACCACTTGTTGACACGCTTTACGAGATTCACCATCTTGACATCGAGATATAACAAACACCTTCTTGGTCGATACGTCGGTGGAGAGTGGCATGAACTTCGAGGAAACGTTGGCATGGAAAACGATGGATCGGGACACCTTTATCGAGGTGGATCGAGGAAATGGTTATAAACTTTTAGTGAGATGCTAGAGAGAGAAAGAGATACTGAATTTGGGATGTATTTTGTGAGATCCCGAACTTGCTATTTATAGGAAAAACTTGGAAGCTCTTCGCGATACGCGATGGCTTCCTGGGCACCCTCCGCGTATCGCGAAGTAGCCCAAGACGGTCACCATATAGGTCTGCCACGTGGCACCACGTGGCAGACGGTGTGCCACGTGTTGACATGTGGCGGACGGCGTGCCACGTGTGGACACGTGTCGGGACACGTGACAGACTGTGTGCCACGTGTGGACACATGGCAGAACTTGTGCCATAGGTGTCAGGCCACGTCATCGCGATACGCGATGACATTGGTTCAACAGTGATCGTTGTTGACTCCTTCTAGAACCTTTGACCAATCCCTTCGCGATACGCGATGGGCTTGTCCTTTGTCCCGTCGCGTATCGCGATTGGACAAGAAAACAGAATTTTTATTTTAAACCTTAAGATTTGGAAATTTGACATTTTTGATCCTTAGACTTTGGAAAGTTAACAATTTGAACTCGAAATTTTCTCGATGTTACATCCTCCCCACCTTGAACAAATCTCGTCCTCGAGATTGCTTTACAAGAACAAGTGGGGGTATTTCTTTCTCATTTCCGATTCGAGTTCCCATGTATATTCAGGCCCTCTTCGTATGTCCCATTTAACTTTCACAATTTTTAATCTTCGTCTTTTCAATTTCTTTGTTTTCGAATCTTCTATTTGAATTGGTTTTTCAACAAGTTTTAAGTTTTCATTAATTTCGACATCTTTTAACGGCATCGAAAGAGATTCATCGGTCAAGCATTTTCGCAGATTTGAAACATGGAATACGTTGTGTATCCCTTGCATTTCCTCGGGCAGTCGCAAACGGTATGCAACAGTGCCAATTCGTTCAAGTACCTCAAAGGGTCCAATGAATCAAGGACTTAGCTTTCCTTTCTTACCGAAGCGAACAACGCCTCTCCAAGGTGAGACTTTCAAAAGGACTTTGTCACCAACTTTAAACTCCAACGGCTTACGACGGACATTGGCGTAACTCTTTTGGCGATCACGTGCCGTCTTAAGTCGTTCTCGGATTTGAAGAATTTTGTTGGTGGTTTCTTGGACAATTCGGGTCCAGATAATTGATTGTCTCCGGTTTCAGACCAACACACGGGTGTTCTACATTTACGACCGTACAACGCCTCGAATGGTGCGGATTGAATACTTGTGTGATAGATATTGTTATACGAAAATTCCATTAGGGGTAAGTGGTCATCCCAACTTCCACCTAAGTCGATCACACAAGCACGGAGCATGTCTTCCAACGTTTGGATTGTCCTTTCGCTTTGCCCATCAGTTTGCGGATGATAGGTGGTTCTAAGGTTTAGTTTTGTGCCTAAGGCTTGTTAGAAGCTCTTCCAGAAGTGAGACGTAAAACGACTGTCTCGATCAAAGATTATAGTTAGCGGTACTCCATGCAAAGCAACGATGGTGTTTACATAGAGACACGCTAACCTATCCATTGAGTATGATTCATTGATAGGTATGAAGTGTGCGGACTTTGTTAAGCGGTCCACAATTACCCATATAGCATTATGTTAATGAGTCGTCTTTGGGAGTTTGGTTATGACATCCATGATTATTAACTCCCACTTCCATACGGGAATTTCAGATTGCTGAAGCAATCCCGAAGGCTTTTGGTGTTCAGCCTTGACTTTCAAACAAGTTAAACAATTCGCCACATGCGAAGCGATGTCCTTTTTCATCCCATTCCACCAGTAGTTCGATTTGAGATTTTGATCATTTTGTCACTACCGGGGTGCATCATGTATTTGGACTTATGAGCTTCATTCATGATTTTCTAACGTAAGTCTCCAACGATTAGTACCCAAATCCTATTTCCGAGTCTAAGGATACCATCGTCACCCTTGACTAGCGAGTCAATGGTGTCGTTACGTTTTTCATCGGAGATCTTGTTTTCATTGATCGCTTGAGTTTGGAAAGATTTTATTTGTTCGAAGATATCGACTTGAAGTTCTAGCCTTAACGCTCGCACTCTTTTTGGCTTTTCGTGCTCTTTACGACTTAAGGCATCGGCCACGACGTTGGCTTTGACTTCATGATAAACAATCTCACAGTCGTAGTCATTGAGATTTTCCATCCAAAGTCGTTGGCGTATATTAAGCTCTTTTTGATCGAAGATATGTTTTAAGCTTTTATGATCAGTGTACACGGTAAATCTTACTCCATAGAGATAGTGCCTCCATATCTTAAGTGCAAAGATTATGATGCCTAACTCCAGATCGTGAGTTGTATAGCTCTTTTCGTGTACTTTGAGTTGACGAGAGGCATAAGCAATTACTCTCTTGCGTTGCATTAGTACGCATCCCAAGCCGGAATGAGACGCGTCACTAAAGACAACAAAATCCTCGGTACCTTCTGGCAAGGCCAGTATAGGTGCTTGGGTGAGTTTTTGTTTAAGTATATCGAATGCCTCTTGTTGCTTTGTTCCCCACTCATACTTGATGTTTTTGCGAGTCAAAGAAGTCAGGGGAACAACAATTCAGGAAATGTTTTCAATTAACCTACGGTAATAGCCGACCAAACCTAAGAAACTCCTGATCTCGGTTGGCGATTTTGGGATCTCCCACTTAGAGATAGCTTCAATCTTAGCGGGATCGACTTGAATACCATTGACGTTGATGATGTGACCAAGAAATTGTACCTCGTGTAACCAGAATTCACATTTTAAGAATTTAGCATACAACTTCTCGGTTCTAAGAATTTCAAGCAATGTTCGGAGATGGTTTTCATGATCATACTTAGACTTAGAATAAATTAATATGTCGTCGATGAATACGATCACAAATTTATCCAAGTAAGGCTTACAAATTCGGTTCATCATGTCCATGAACGCAGCTGGAGAATTAGTAAGTCCAAACGACATGACCGTGAACTCATAATGTCCATACCTTGTTCGGAATGCAGTTTTCGGTATATCTTCGGATTGAACCTTGAGTTGGTGATAACCGGAACGAAGATCGATTTTAGAAAATAAACTAGCACCTTGAAGTTGGTCAAAAAGATCATCGATTCGAGGGAGTGGATAACGGTTTTTGATTGTGACTTTGTTTAACGCACGATAGTCGATACACATACGCATAGATCCATCCTTCTTCTTGATTAATAGAATCGGTGCTCCCCATGGTGACAAACTTGGTCGAATGAAGCCTTTCTCAAGCAGCTCATCGAGTTGTTTCTTTAATTCTTTCATTTCAGTTGGAGCAAGACGGTATGGTGCCTTCGCGATCGGAGCGGTGCCAGGAATAATATCGATCCTAAATTCTACTTTGTGATCGGGAGGGATTCCAGGAAGTTCATCAGGAAAGACATCAGAAAATTCGGAGACGACAGGTACGTCCTTTATCTCCTTTGGCTTTGATTCTTCAGTGACGTAAGCCATTAATGCTAAGCATCCTTGATTTAAACAATTGTTAGCCCTAATATGGAAATTATGCTAACTTGGCCAGCATCCTTATCCCCTTCAATTCGAATGGTTCGTTTATCGAGGGCTTGAAGTTCAATGATTTTGCTATTGCAGATGATACGTGCATAGTTGTTGGATAACCAATCCATACCAAGTACAATATCAAAACCAGTAAGTGCCATTGGTAAAAGTTGAATAGACAGAATATAACCAGCTAAATGAATTTTTCCGTTTTCAAGGGCTTCGAAGATCTTAACGATTTCACCACTAGCAGTCTCGACACTTAGAGTTTTATTTAACTTTATTAAAGGTTCGTTTAATAGAATACAAAAGCTATAATCTAAAACTTAAATTGGCACCCGAATCAAACAAAACTCTAGCATAGGTGTCGTTGACTAGAAACGTACCGGTAATGGTGTCCGATATGTCAGCGGCCTTTTTCGTGTCGAGTACGAAGACTCTAGCATTTCCCTTCTTGTTCTAGCCACTTCCACTCGCACCACCAGTCGCGGGTTTGTTCTTTGGGCAATCAAAACTTAAATGCCCCATCTCTTTACAATTGTAGCATGTCTTCTTTTTCTTCCAGCAGTCAGCAGCGGCATGACCTGGTCTTTGACAATTTTCACAAATAGTTGTCGAGGCATTTCGGCATTTCCCTCAGTGGCGTTTTCGACATATCTTGTAGAATGGAGCGTTTGAGTTGAACCTGGATAAACTATGATTTGCGCCTTTGCCTTTGTAGTTGACGCCTCCACTTTTTCTTCCTTGGACGGTTGTTGTTGTCATCTTCTTATCTTCTTCCTTGTTGCGGATCATTCTGTCCATTAAATAACCAGCCAACTCCATTGCGGAATCAACAGTTTGAGGTAAATGAGACCTCACCATATAGCGGATTTCCCGCGGTAGTCCCCAAATATAGCGTGTAACTTTGCTGGATTCAGGATTCACCAGCTGAACCAAACGACAATATTCATGAAACTTGGTATTGTATTCTCTAAGGTTTGTCCCCACGACCTTGTGATTAAGAAACTTAGTTTGAATTTGGTTGGTTTCATGCATGGGACAGAATTTTGCCATTATCATCGCCTTGAACTCTTCCCAAGAAAGATTGTACATAACCTCCCTTCCTTTACTCATAATCATCGTATTCCACCACTCGAGCGCTTCCCTTTTGAACATGAGAGCAGAATATTGAATCTTTTCTTCATCGGAACACTTGCCTGTTATTACAATCGTCTCCATTTATTCAAGCTACCTCACGGTTGTGATGGCTCCTTTATCACCATGGAACTCCTTCGGTCCATAATACTTGAAATCCTTAAACGAACACCCACCGATCTTGAGTTTCTTAAATTCTTGTCTAATTCCTCCATTAGCATTCGATTCGTTAACACTTTCTTCGACATGGTAGGGTTTTGGACGAGACTTAACAGACTTATGGGAAGGATTAACAGATTGGGAATGTTATGATTGAGATCTTGCCATAGATTTTTCTCTAACCGCTTCCTTTATCATCTTTTGTATTTGACTCATATATTTTTCGGGGATCAGTTCATCTTGTTTATTCACTGGGTCTTTCCCCTTTTCTTTTCTTATTTCTTTTTCTTTTCGAGCATTATCTACGTTGTTACTTTGTTCAGACATTATCTTTTTCTTTTTCAATTATGTCTTTATATCTGAAATTTTAACAAACTTTCCCTGATTAAACATATATTTTATTTCACATTCCTATATATATCACGAAAGGATATATATATTTATTTTACAATACACACACATATATATATATATCGTGTAATTGATATATATATATATATATATATATATATATATATATATATATATCGATAAACCTATCTTTACATAAGAACGTCTCAACGTTCTTTATTATACTTTTAAACACATAACACATAAAATTACATTACACACACAACTTCTCCATCACATTCTTCTTCATCACATTCTTCTTCCATCTTCAATCTCTCATGAACTTTCTCACCACTTTGGTTAAATTATTGCATTTGCGAAGAAGCGTCTCTCCCATCTTCTTCTTTTTCTTCCCGTCAACGGCCATCTTTTTCTTTAATTCATCTGACTCATGCAAAGCGCGGTCCAAGTGTTCCTCTTGTGACTGCGGGATTTCGTTGGGGTATCCATATCTCGAAGGTGGGTCGCGGTAACCCATTGTCACCATGTCATAATGATTTCTTGGTTCTGGATACGGGGATGCTGTCATGTCGGATGCATAGTGGAAGAAAGCTTCGGCAGCTTTGTTTTGTTCTCTAATCCCATTGGCTTGCTCTTTTTCCGTCGGTACCGTGCCTTGAAAAGGTGGAAAACTTGATGAAGCTTGATTCTTGAGTTTCTCTAGATATTGAACATAGGGGTGAGCAGAACCATAGCTTGCATTTTGGGAAGTGAGTGATTCCTCCATCGGTGTTGATATCTCGTTGGGATTATGGCGTATTCACCTTTTTGATTTGATCGGCTTCAATCACCATCCAAGGGTCTTTCCCTTGTTATCTCGCACCTATAGTACGAGTATAAACATTTGTTAGTCGGATATACAATCCGGCTTAAGACCTTTAGTCTTATTTTATAAACTTTACCTCGATAAACCTTTAGTTCAAATCTCTTTTACTTAAAAACCTTTAGTTTAAATGTATTTTATAAACCTTTAGTTTATTTATGAAACCCTACATTTCTTCTTCTCTAAGAAACGTATTCGTTTTCTTTTATTATTTAAGAATAATATTTTTATAACAAAGAATATATACTTACACAAATATATATTTATTAATATTCATAATCGTATCTTTTGTTCTTTTCTTTATTATGTTTACTTTTCTTTTATCGAGGTATCGAGTATAACCTCGACTTAAGGTTTAAGCCTTTTATAATATTTTATATTATTTTCATTGGCATTATGCCTACGCCTACCTTTGTTGGCTTATGGAAACCCCAATGATTTGAGCATCACTCCAACGCCGCTTCACTTTCCTTTCCTTCTCGTTCAACCCTTCTTCTTGTTTTCCTTTCCTTGACACGCCTAACGACAAACGCCAAAACTTCACCACTTGTTGACACGCCTTACGAGATTCACCATCTTGACATCGAGATATAACAAAAACCTTCTTGGTCGATACGTCGGTGGAGAGTGGCACGAACTTCGAGGAAACGTTAGCACGGAAAACGATGGATCGGGACAAGTTTTATCGAGGTGGATCGAGGAAATGGTTATAAACTTTTAGTGAGATGCTAGAGAGAGAAAGAGATACTGAATTTGGGATGTATTTTGTGAGATCCCGAACTTGATATTTATAGGCAAAACTTGGAATCTCTTTGTGATACGCGATGGCTTCCTGGGCACGCTTCGCTTATCGTGAAGTAGCCCAAGACAGTCACCATATAGGTCTGCCATGTGGCACCACGTGGCAGACGGTGTGCCACGTGTTGACACGTGGAGGACGACGTGCCACGTGTGGCCATGTGTCGGGACACGTGGCAGACGGTGTGCCACGTGTGGACACGTGGTAGAACTTGTGCCAGAGGTGTTAGGCCACGTCATCGCGATACGCGATGACATTAGTTAAACAACGATCGCGTATCAATGTTGACTCCTTCTAGAACCTTTGACCAATCCCTTCGCGAAAAGCGATGGGCTTGTTGTCACACCCCCATCTTAGGCCTAGGAGTGCGACTCGATAGTTGGTACCACATTTGTATATAAATCAGAGTTACGGGTTATTAGCGGAAGACTTTATAAAACATATGGATTAAAAGTTAAATATTTACATTGCAAAAGACGAGACGAGAGTCTCGTTTGGATTTACTTGTTTATAAGTTTAACAAAATCATCATATTTTAATGTTCGACATAATATCCGAGCCATCGGATTCTTGAGCCCTCGTCCTTCAAGCTCTATTCTTGGTTACCTGCAAAATGTTATAAAAATACGTCAGCAAACATTTGCTGGTGAATATGCTAACGCAAAAATATTTTCTTTTACTTTATCACCCCTCGAGGGTTACGCAAGCCTCGGCCCATCTTGGCTTAGGAATGACAAAGTTAAAACATCATTATAAACTCGATTCTCTACACTAGGTCACCCCAGCAAAACACCGCAGCGTTTCGACGTACTTAGGTACCATAAATATACACAAGGTCATTCTCACTTGAACATACTTTGGTTCGGCCCATCGTGGCTGAAGGTCGTGACCAGGAATGGTGCGATGTGCCCACCGCATTTTACCACATATGTAAGGATCCATACAAACGTATACTATAGCCTGAGGGCTAGGCTTTTACTCTTATTCATAATGTTTTTAGAGACACGTGGCCTCATTTAAAGTTTTACACATAACACATTTATTTGTTTGAAACAAGTTTGTAAAAGTGGGGCGTATTCACCTTTGATCGGGATCGGTTTCCAACACCGACCTTGCGTCTCTTTCTTGTTATCTCGAACATATAGTACGAGTATAACTATTCGTTAGTCGGATATACAATCCGGCTTAAGACCTTTAGTCTTATTTATCTCGATGAACCTTTAGTTCAATAATCTTTTACTTTGAAACCTTTAGTTTAAAAGAAATATTTATAAACCTTTAGTTTATTATAAAAACCCGACGTTTTTCTTTTCTAAGAAACGTATTCTTTTTTCTTTTTATTTAAGAATACCCTTATTACTCAAATAATATTCATAACAAAGAATTATATATAACACACACACACACACACATATATACATATATACACTTTTATATTTCTTTCTTTTCTTTTCTTTGTTATTTATTTTTCTTTTCATAAGCATCGAGTATAATTCCGACTTAGGGTATTAAGCATTTATAATATTCTATTATTATTTTAGTCGGGCATTATACTTACCTTAACTCGGCTTATAATTCTCTAGATACTCGAGCAGCACTTCTACGCCGCTTAGTCTTTTCAACACTCGCTTTGATCACCACTTCACTTCGGCACGTTTCTCGAGACACCAACTCTTCACGGCACGCACTTCGAGATGATCGTCGGGACGTCAGTACGGGATCACCTTCTTGATATACTCGTTGTCGGGAAGTGGCACGCTTATCGAGGTAGGGCACGGAAAACGAGGATTTGGGCACGGTTTTCGAGGTGGAGCGAGGGTACGATTCTCGAGGTGTAGTGAGATGTGTAGAGAGAAGATTGTATGCAGATTTTGGTGTGTCAAATGGAGATCCCGGACTTGCTATTTATAGTCAAAATCTGGGATCCCATCGCGGTACGCGCTGGGTACCAAGGACCCCGTCGCGTAGCGCGACGTAGCCCAGATGCGTCACAACGTAGGTCTGCCGTGTGTTAACACGTGGCGGACGACATGCCACGTGTGGCCACGTGTCGGGACACGTGGCGATCGGTGTGCCACATGTGTACACGTGGTGAAAAGGTGTCAGACGTGTCAGGCCACGTCATCGCGGTACGCGATGACGTAGGCTCTCAACGGTGATCGCATATCGCCGTTGACCTCTTCTAGAACCTTTGACCAAGCCCCATCGCGGTACGCGATGGGCTCATCCTTTGTCCGGTCGCGTATCGCGATAGGACAAGATAACAAAATTTTCATTTTAGCCCTTGGAGTTTGGAAATTGGCAGAATTGATCCCTTAACTTTGGAAACTTGACATTTTTGGCCCAAAATTCCCGTGATATTACACTTGTCCTTTGTCCTGTCGCGTATCGCGATAGGACAAGAAAACAGAAATTTTATTTTAAACCATAAGGTTTGGAATTTTGACATTTTTGATCCTTAGACTTCGGAACGTTAACAATTTGAACTCGAAATTTTCTCGATGTTACACATGCATACCCCTACTTGTAAGAGCATTCACATCTCTTCCATTATCTCCCTATTTTATTCTTAAAATAAAAAATAAATATATTTTTTTTCTAAAATGTGCTATATCTCATCCATCATTTCTCTACACCAACTTTAAATCATAAAAAACTTTTATATTAACTTTGCATTTTTTTAAAGCTACTATTATACTATTCATACCCATTAAATTATGTGAGTGCAAGAAAAAGAAAACGAAAAATACAATTGGTGTTTGTGAGTAAGATTGATATGAGTTTTTTTATGAGAGGTAAAATTTAAAAAACTAGTATGTGTACCCATGCGTTGCGGCGGAACGCGTTAAAAACATGAAGCCTGTCAATTTTGCATTACATGTATGCGTACCCGCGCGTAGTGGCAGAACACGTTAAAAACATGAAACAGGTCGATTTGTCATTACATATATGCTCCCTAGGTTTAACATCACAAAGTTTATTGAATGAATACAAAATGAAATAAAATGTATACTAATCCGATAATATGTTCTCTAAAAAACCTTGCATGTGTTTATTCAGTATTGATGTGGTTCTTTGTGTGCCAGTCTTGAGCACTTCTCACCTGAAACAAAGAAAGAAAAATACAAATGGACGATCTCAAAAGGATATTAAATGGGACTGTAAATCCAAGTATTGTTGATATTGTGTATAAAATATCTAGTTCTCGTTTTCTAGTAAGTTTCCAGCTTATTATCGTTTACTTGATTAATAGGCTTGCCGTTTCAAAGCATGCAATGATCACTAATATGCAATTCTCATACATATATTTTTCGTTATGCAAGATCAACATTTTTATGTTTTTTTATAAATAACTAAGGCATTTACACAAACCATATTGTTGTAGTAATAATCTAAATTTCTAGTATGCACCATAATAAAACTTTTAGCTACTTTTGATCACTTGACTCGTTTTTAACATACAAGTATGCAGTATAAGTAGGTAAATTTATAAGATAAGTAGGTAGGCATACTTACATAGAGGTCGTCCCGTGCATAATCAAAAGCCAGATCGAGAGACATTGCTATATGATTCATGTGCATATTCACTAGCTTTACCACGTTTTCATGGGATATTTTCCTTAGCAACTGCATCCACATTGTAACATTTCCAGCAAGTAACGAAAAGCATATATGAATTTATCATCAAAGGATTGAATTATAGAAAAACCACAACTACCATGATAATTATATAACCTCTTTTTTCCTTTTTATTTAACCCGTTGTCTTTTTTAACCGTAGTCGCTTATCAAAACTGACACGGAACCACCCAACCCGAACTCAATTATCGAGCCTGACCCGAAGTCATCCAAAAACTAAGTAAAAAAAACCCGAAATACCCGAACCCAATTAAAGTATAAGGCTACTGAAACTTGATCCTATGTAGTCCTAAACCTGATTCGGGTCAGGTTTGGTTATCTATTACGGTTAAGAACGACACTGGGTTAAATACAAAAGGATAAAAAGAAACTCATAGCTTGAGTTTCAAGTCCTTTTAGGTAACCCATTACGGTTAAAAAATATAAAAGGTAAAAGGAAACTCAATGATGTTCTCGTGTTTGTTGCTTGGGTATTGTTTAGTCAGTTACCGACATTGGGTTAAATACAAAAAGGATATAACTCATAGCTTGAGTTTCGGGCCTGTTTAGGTAATCGATTTTGGTTAATATTATAAAAGGTAAAGGGAAACTCATTTTTGTTCTTGGGTGTCGATTTTAACGGGTCGGGTTGTGGTTTTGGGTATTGTTTAGTCAGTTTTCAAGCTACTTCAGGTCAGGTTCCGGTAAGTCGGATGTTGTTATTTACATTTCTTGTGGCTTCAGGTTAGGTTCGGTAATTGAGTTCGGATCGGGTAGGTCAAACATTCTTACTCAAGCTATGAGTTTCATATTCCCTTTTTTTATTTTAACCCGTTGTCGTTTTTAATCGTAATCGAATAAATGAATTGACCCAAAACCACCCGTTCTGAACTTGGTTACCGAGCCAGACCCAACTAAACAAACCTATACAGTTACTTGTTATGACAACATAGTTCTTTATTCAGAGTCGGTAATAGCTGGTTAAGTTTACTCAATTCACCACGTGTGAATATAAATGTACATAGCACACACATACATGTATGCAATAAAATTTATAAAGACGAATGGTAGATAGTTTACCTTTATATCAGCGTGTTGAAGAGCTGTGCACAACGCCAAACGAATCACATTAGTGTATAACCATTTGAACTTTTACCCATGTGTAACCTTGGGACCAAAGTGAAAGTGAATCAGCCCAAATAATGATGTAACTTGTGTTCTCTACAAGGAAATCATATAATAGATTAGCATTATGAAATAACAAATAATAATCAAAACCCCCTAAACCTAACATAAAATGAAATTTACATTACATGGAAGCTCTCTCTATCCTCATCTGAATATCCTAGAGCCCTACAAACCATAATAAATCTTTATATTACAGAGCATATCAAAATAAGTGAACATTGCCAAATGACATTATTTATAATTCAGGTCGACTATTTATTAATTTAAAAGTCAAGAACTTACATACCTTAATGTAACATCAAAAGCCCTAAGTAAGTATATCCATACACCTAAATTGAATTGAATTGAACTGAATGATGATAATCAGAACCTGAACCGAGTGTGGGAGATGAAGATGGTACTTCTCTATTTGGACCATGGACAGCTACAATAGATCAGGTATTTCGAATTCCATCGATGTCGCAGGTAGGTTTCTTACCAACGCCGTCGTCTCGATCGTTGAGGTTCAAGAACTACAGTGAAATCGGTAACCCTAGCACATCATGGTGGACAGGGCAAGATGATAAAAGCAAGGGGATAGATCATGAAAGTAGCAGATGTCATGTGGTCGAATGTGGAGCCAGCATGGAAGAACACATCCAATAACATGTGTACATAAAACAGACCATTGCAGCTCTTGTACAACATGCTTTATTAGTAGTACAATTAGCTACAGTGGAATATGAGAGTGGAAGGGAACTTGCTTTTTAAATATATATTATATATATAATATGATTTTTAGTTAAATACAATATATAATAATTGGATTGACGGTAAATAGGTTTAAGTGTGCAATGAGTTTTAACATATTATATTTGTTAAAAACATGATTGTTAATTCCTTTATGGTGTAAAGTTTAAATACAAAGTATAATAAAAATAAGAATGGTGAGAAGGAATTTAATCTATTGATCTTAAATTTGAATGGGGAAGATTAATTTCTATCTTCACATGCAAGACACATGTTAATTCTTTTATCATTTTAAAATGTCTATAACTTTTTATACGACATTTTTATAGAAAATATTTGTACCATAATAACAAGCGTTTTTTATCTTTAATATGAATATCATATTGTTATATAAAAATAAAAAATATTAGTAGGTTTTTTTATATTGTGGTTGTCCATTTTGTTATTTAATTGAGTTTTTCTATGCATTGTGGTATACATTTTGGTCATTGTGTTTTTCTGTTCTTACTTATATTAAAGATAAAAATTAAAATAAAGATTACGTCATTGTGTCTTTTGGTTCGTTTTGTGTTCGTCATTGTATCTTTGTGCTCAACATTTGTCTTTCTACTTATCATTGTGCTTTAATCATTGTGTTTTTGTCATTGTACTCAACATTCATTGTGCATTACGTTCAAGTTATTGTGTAATATGTAGATTCCATTGTGTTTTACGTTTCAGGTAATTATGTTATATGTATTTACTATTGTGTCTTACGTTTCAAACCATTGTGTTATATGTATACATTATTGTGTTTTACGTTTCAGGTTAATGTGTAATATGTATTCATCATTGTATTTTATGTATTAGATAATTTGTTGGTATTTTTCATTATATTTACATATTATTACGCAACGGTGTCATTAGTATTTAAAAAAACACAATGATCAGTTGAAAGACACAATATTGAAAAAAACACAATGACAAACAGAAAGAAACAATGACGAAAAAAGACACAATGGTAAGCAAAAAGACACAATGACGTAATTTTTATATATAACAAAATCATACTCATATTAAAGATAAAGAAACGTTTGTTATTATGATGAATTTTATTTTTAAAAAATATATCATATGAAAAAGTTATAGATATTTCTATAATTAATGGGGGGAATTAACATGTGACTTGCGTGTGATCTATAAAAATGTGTATCATTATTTTTATACACTTTTTCCTTAGGTCCTTACTTAACATATGTCAATTAATAATTGCTTCTTACACTTCTCATTTTTGTTGACATTTATAAAATAACTCAACAATTTCTTTATATACCTTCTAATAAGTAAAAAAATGTAAGAAGTTTAAACGATATCATATTAACGAGTGTCTGTGTCAAAAATATCAGGTGTCTCTCGAGTTTAAATGATATATATAGTAGGTAAAAAAAAATTCATGGGTCTCGGTAGATGTAGACACCTATCTCTAGACTCTAATCTCGATACCCTCGGCCAACCCTATTCTTTGTTTCGATGTGAATTAGAGAAAGATCTGATTTATAGATGCTTCGAGTAATTACCTTTTATGTTTTTACCTAGTTAGGTGTACTTTCACGTATAGAAATGTTTGTAAATGCTACCTTTAATGTTAATATAGTTTGGCATTCTTTCATGTGTTACAATTGTATGTAAATAACCTTACATAGAAATGACATGATTTAGATTTATAGTTATATGAGATCATATATATCTATAAACTTGCATGTCTTTGATTTATAGATACATAAATTTGAAACTGAAAGATCAACTTAAAAAATTTGGCCAAGGGTTGGTAAACTCCTAGCTCAATAGACTTTCACTAGAAGATGGTTCTAGTCTTGATTACTTGTGATGGTCTACAATAACATAATATTTTGAATCATGGAGCGTTATCAAGTGATATATACAAATGATATCAATGGCTAGGGTTGTTCACGAACCGAATGTAGATATGCTCATACTTGGTTTGGTTTGAAACCGAGTCAAACCGAGAGGCTTGAATTTAAAGAAAATGAGCTAGATGTCTATGCTTGAACTTGTTTTGGTTTTAAATCAAGTGGCTTGATTCGGCTTGGTTTTGCTTGGTTTCGTACAAAGTTTTCAATTTCACAATTCTAAAACTCCAAAATTTCATTAATTCAAAACTTTCAACCAAAAAAACGTATAGAGTTCAACTATGAAATGTTTAAAACTCAATGTTAACAATAAAAAATACATAATAAGTTCAATGAAGATACCTGTTCAATATTTTCTCCTAGCAATAGAAAAAATAGTTCGTGTGTCAAGTGTGACAAGAACCAGTAGCTAGTTTTCTTATGGTGTAATCAAAGTACTAAACGACAGAATGACATGAAAGTTTATGAAAAAGTGGAATTTTGGAAGTATTGAACAAGTGGCTAGGGTTTATAATATAAAAGTTATTATATATAACACAAACCGAGTTATTATATAATTAAACTTGGAAGTCAACACAAAAGTGGGAAATTTAAAAATCCTTCAAATTTGGTATACTTTTATATAAATAAATATTATATATATACATTATAAACAAAAAAAAAATAATTCAAGCAAAACGAACCGAACCGAACCGAACCGAACCAAGAGAAGCTTTGCACGTGCTTGGTTTGTTTTCAACTCGAACATATCTGATCGCCTAATTTCCAAAATGAGCGGAAATCGAACGAGCATTTCTCAATCGATTTTTAAGCGAGAGACGAACGAGCGTCGAGCAGCGAGTGGTTTGGACAGCCCTATCAATGGCTGTTGCAAAGAATCCAAAATACGCTAACGTCTCAGTAGACGCAATACTTCTATTATCATTATCATTGGAATTAATTTGGATTTATATAGGAGAGCGTTACTTTATAATAATTATAATAATTGTTTATCATACACTTCATATACGAATTACGCCCAAGGTAAATACAAATTACACTCAAGGGTAGAATTCAGTTACGCTGAAATCCAGATGTTCTTTTTTCATAATTACGCTCAAAGTCCATAATTACGCTAAAAAATTCTTTTCAATAAGAACAAGTAAAAAATTGATCGATTGGTGATCCAAATCTGTTTGTTTTGATGAACTGATGATTAATTGGATATAGATTGATGATTTCAAGATCACATGATTTGATTTCATGTATCAATTCATGAATATATGACAAGATATTATTATATTGAATATTTTATCATTATAGTTAAACTGGCTAGACATTTCTTAATTGTTTACAAAACCATAACCAACAACTAATACAAAAAATCAAACAATGAACAAAATAAGTACAATGATTTGTCTTACCTCTAACCTATAGGTTCACAAACTTGGTTTTTTTTTACCCATAACCGATCTACTCGCTAGACATTTCTTAATTGTTTACAAAACCATAACCAAGAACTAATACAAAAAATCTAACAATAAACATAATAAATTCAATGATTTGTCTTACCTCTAACCTATAGGTTCACAAACTGGTTTTTTTTTTACCTAGAACCGGTCTACTCGCACTGGCGGATCTTTCTACGGTCCAAACTGGGTCGCGGCCCCATCACGTTTTATGTTCAATAGTGTATTTTTTTTCCCGAAAAATCAAAATAAAATTTAAATATATTGAGTCCGGACAACAAAGTTATTTGAGTCAGGCCTATCCATATTATTTGAGTCTGGGCCAGCCTTGAATTTAAAAAAAAAATAAAGTTTGTTTAAAGCCGAAATATGAGAAATCATTTACGAAATAAACGTAAAGATGTAGAGAGGCTAAGAAGTAAAACTTCATAAGACCAAGCCCAAACCCAAACCAAAATAATCTTTTTTCAAAAAAAAAATATTAATAAATATTAAGCCCAAAATCCAACCCTACCATCTAGTCGATGTTCGAACACAACAACAAACCGACTTTCCATTGTGCATTGGCCACTGTGTGACTTACTGGCTTGTGAGGTTCGGCACAAAAGTCCGAACCGAAGCTGAGAAGCAAGCAGTTGAATTGGCGAAATCTGTTAGTGCACGGTTTTTGTACTCTCTAGTCTTTGTAATTTATTATATATTTTAATGTAAAAGGGCAGTTATGTAATTAAGACCCATTCGCTATGTATGGCTCATTCGTTAAGGATGTTTAACAAATGAGTCCATTTGTTGTTATTTATTGCTCATTCGATAAGGATGTTTAACGAATGAACTTAAATAATCATAGGTGTATGTCCATTCGTTAAGGATGTTTAACGAATGGACCTTAGTTATTAATTATTATATCCATTCGTCATGAAATGTTGACGAATGGGGTATAACGAATGAGTCATTCGCTGTACCATAGAGATAACGTATGTAAGAAAGACGAATGAAGGCCATTCGTTACAGGATGTGTAACGAATGACAACTCGTCTTCTATATAAGGATGTTCATGCCTTTCATAATTTATTGTTGTTAAAGTTATTTCTCGCGTGCTGTTACTCTGCCCGATTGTCACCTCAACACTTCCATTAAGATTGTCGATCTATAATAATCATATAATGTATATCAAATAACTAGATCCTCAGTTCAATCAACATGATGTATTCTATTTATTGAAGCTCTAATCTGTGTTCAAATAACTAGATCCTCGGTTCAATCAACTAGATCCTGAGTGACTATCTGAGGGGTAATCCTGACACTGTTATGGTATCCCAAGGATGATAGCTTTGAACTTACTATGTTTTGCGATTCTAATTATGGCAGTGTAAGAAGTAGACAACGGACTCCACTTCAACCACAGAAGTAGAGTATGTGGCAGCCTTGAGTTGCTGTTCATAGGTTCTTTGGATCCAACAACACTTGCGGGATTACGGTTTGAAGTTTCTTACTACTTCCATTTTCATTGATAACTCTGTTGCTATTAGTATCACCAAAAACCCCGTGCACCACTCTAAGACAAAGAATATCGAAATTCGATATCATTTTATCCGTGATTGTTTTGAAAAGAAATTGATTGATCTTGAAAAAGTGCACACGGATTTTCAGAATGCTTATCTGTTTACCAAATCCTTTAAAAAAACACGCTTTCACTTTTTGCTTGGTTTAAACAGACTGAAAACTCTTGTTGATATCCTTAAGCTCGGATAATCATCTTTATTTTTGTTTTGTTTATTTTAGTTTGCTTATTTTATGATTTTGGGTTTTGGGGGGAGAAAATGGAAAAAGACAAAAATATTGTGATTTCTGTTTGTAAAGAGAAAATCCAAAAACATTAAAAATTTGAAAAGTAAAAAAATATTGTGATTTCTGTTTCTACAGGGAAAATTTGAAAAGTCAAAAATATTGTGATTTCTATTTGTACAGAGAAAATCCAAAAACATTAAAAATTTAAAATATCAAAAATATTGTGATTTCTATTTGTATAGAGAAAAACCAAAAAACATTCAAATATTTCAAAAATGTGAAAAATATTTTTGCACTCTCTCGCTTAAAATTATGTCAGTTACTTAGATTTTAAGGACATATATTTGTATATGTAAGTAATTGGGACGATTGTTGTATGTTTTTATTTAATTCTCTCGCTAAAAATTATGTCGGTTAATTAAGTTTGTGGAACATGTTTGCATGTTTGATCCTGTTATCTACTTGTAGATTTATAGGATAGCCATTTATCTATAAACTGAATATGATTGAGGCGACTGAATTTAAATGCTCCTCAAAAATGAGTTTTGAAGCAAAAATAGAAAATGATAGTACCTTGATCATCTGGTCCCATATCCAGAAAGAAATAAGTTTAAAAGGCTGTGTGCTTAATTGAATTGATGCATTGATAAGTCTTAAACAAGTTGTTAAGGTAAAGTATGTGACATAAACATAAAAGAATTGTTAAATTGAAAGAGGTGTTAGTCTCTTCCAAAACTCTTAATAATGATGGCAGAAATGTAATAGCCTGTCATACTTAAGCCTTATGTTTGTCTGATCACCAAAAACAAAAATTCAAAATAAAATGCATTTGGTTTATGGTTAACGCTTCAATAGTGTATGGCTTTATAGCCTTAAATCCTGTATTGATGGGATGCATCCAGTTTCTGGACACTGAGAGTCTTTATGCGACTTAATTAACAGGTATTCATAAACATGAATATTTCAAAAGCTTTTAAAGTAAACCCAAATTCATTAAACTTGATCACTACTGTACATCATACAAATTCATTACTGACTTGATCAAAATACGCTGTTAGTCATACATTGTTCCTCCCTTGTGCGCGTCTCAATACCAGTAAGAAACGGACCCCAGGGGATACAATGTATGTAAGCCTACAGATGAACTCGTGCATAATCATTCACAGTAAAGGAAGCTTGGTGTATCGCTTGATAATGGGGGTATATCTTGTAGTGGGGATTATGAGCTGAGATTGTTTAGTTTATAAATTTATAAAAAGCTTAATTTTGATCAGCAACATAATGGTTTAAGTCAAGTTGGGGTAATATGGTAAAAGTCAAACTAAGCCTGAACCGAGATTAGAGGCTGATAGTTTCTGATATTCGGTTCTCTAACAGAAAAATTAAATCATATCACAAAAATACTCGAATGTTTGTTATAAGATTTAAGTGGACAACAATATCAATGACCGACTTAACACCAGTCATAATAACGCTGAAATATAAAACTGAGATGGAAGAGCAATTTGACCAATATGATTCTCTGCTTACCTCACAAAAAAATAACTTCTTTCGTAGATTAGTTTTCATATTTGCTTTGGTTTTATGTACTTTTTAATTCGAAAAATATTCAAAATTCCAAAAATATTGTAATTTTTAATTTTTGTTTTTCTGCTTATTTTCGATTTTCGAGCTAAAGGGTACATATTTGAAAAGAAAATACCAAAAAGGTTCTTTCATTTTTACTTATGTGTTTTCAACGCAAAATACGTTAAGGTATTGCGTTTTACTCCGATTGGTAAGAGTTTTAAGGTAAAGATCATCAGGACATGAGTTTCGATGCATTATTTAATCCTTGAGATTTAAATTGACATTTTTCATTTTAAATTGGTTAATTAAATGCCTATTCGTTGTGATCAGTCATAACGAATAAGGTCCATTTGTTATCTATACTGATAACGAAGGAGGGTTAATTATTCTTAAATTTGGATAACTAATTGGTCCATTCATTATCATCAATTGCTTCCGCTACACGATAACGTATGACCCCATTCGTCATCATTATTGATAAAGAATGAAGGATGAATCTGATTTGATTTGTTATGTGTTTTAAATTATTGTTCATTCGCTAACGGGGTTAACGAATGAATAAATGAATATTGTTTATTCGTTAATTTTGAATTAACGAATGGGCTTATTCGTTTGTATTGGGATGTGTGCAAGTCTATCATATTTAATGTATAGGAGATGACCGAATCACTTATTCGTTCATCTTGATATTCACAAAACCTTGGCAAAACTATTGCAAATTTTTCTCAGAATCTCAACATTAACCAAATCAATTTTTGATCAGTTTTTCAGATTCATAAGGTAAAGATGATCTAAACGCAATCAATTTCGTCAAAATCCATGAATGATTAATGGGTTAATTAATCAGTTTTTTAATCGGGTTTTAACTTATAAGCAAAACTCATACTGATAATGTATTTAAACCATCAAGGTTGGTTAGATTTGGGTTTCGATGATAATCAGATTCTATTGATGGTATGATTACAATGATTCATCGTGATACATGGTTTAATTGGATTTACAATTGCATGTTGACTGTCATTGTTCTTATTGAATTTTAACTTTGACAATTTGGGGTCAAAGTTGATAATTATTGTTGCCATACATTACAAATAACAAATGCACAGTCCATTCGTTTACTCATTCGTAACTTTATGTTAACGAATCAATCAATTCACGTGAATTGTTAACGAATCAGTCCATTCGTGTGACTTGATAACGAATGAACATTTAATTTGTCTTATTCGTCATTATTAATTTGTTAGCCACTCATTCGCTAACATGACCATAAAGAATCGTGTCATTCGTCATAACGAATGAACTAACGAATGATACTTATAATTTCCTTTTCAAGATGAAAGTTTTTAAAACTTTAAATAAATTAATAGTAATGTTCGTTTTTTGTATTTTCGAGTTAATGTATTTTCAGAAATGGCTGATGAAATAGTACAAGATGTTCCGGTTGTGGATCCACAGCAAGTACAACAACAACATGATCCTGATATTCCTCTCTTGCCAATTGACAAAAAGCACAAAATCTGTGCTTTTGTTCAAGATAATTTTGCTGACCAGGACTTATTTGGAGATATTATCGCATTTCTACGACTATCCAGAATCCACTATGCCATTACTGCAGATGTACCGGTCCACTTCAGTGTCATTCGTCCGTTCTGTAACTCGGCACGATATGTGGAGTCCGAGAATCACATTGTTGCTGAGATTAACAACAAGCCGATCGTTATCTCTCTTGGGGTTATCAGACGTGTGCTTCAATTTGTGGATAACATGGATATTCCATGTGAATTTAAAAATACGGTGATACGTGGATTGTTTCAGCATGTATTTTATTTAGGAAACCTTGATCGTTCCCAGTACAATAAGGCGTACTTGTGTGCTACATACAAGTACTTATTACATGTCTTGATTCATTGCCTTGGGGGACGCAAGGGTGGATACGACGAGTGCCGGATTATGTTGCATTCCGCATTCGTTGCTCTTATATTGAACAAGTCGTTCAATTTTTCTAAGCTTATATTTTATCATCTCAAGGAGAACTGCCTGATCAAGAATCGTCGCAACAAATTTCTCATGTATCCACGCACTGTACAGCTAATCATTCAGGATTTGATTCCTGACTTGGTGATTGACCAGACTTTGAAGGATGATGTGTTGCAGTTGGAACACATGAACGCTGATACAATGAAGAGGATGAAGACCTATCGTAACAAAGAACCAGAAGATAGTCCAATAACCAAACATCTGATTAGTCACTTGGCGAATCCAGCATATAAATGTCTTTCTGATTATTGTTGGAGTCATGACGACTTAGATTCTGAACGTGAAGAAGGACCGGGTGGAAACGATATTGGTAATGATGATGGAGGGGATGATGGTGGTGACGGAGGTGATAGATCACGTGCCAACGTTGAAGTAGCAAGTTTACAGGCTGCTCAACGAAAGCGAAAGGGCAAAGCGATAACTCAAGATCACCCACCCAAACGCCGTGTTAGGCAGGGATTTGGTGTGGAAATTGGTCCACTAGTGCCAAGGTCATCCGTTTCACAAAGGCCGGAGGTGTCTCTCACTACTAGCACCCCGGCACTCACATTGACGACAACTATCACTTCAGATCCAAGGCTTGGCTTAATTCCATAACTTGTATTATCTTCAATATCAAGGACTTTCTGTTGCATCAACGGTGGTTCCTCCTACACCGACGATGATGCCTACACAACCCTTGGACGTTTAATTTATGAGAATCAGCCGTCCACAGGGTCCAGTGCAGCCCGTACCGGCTACATTTCATGATTTGCCTCTACCCATCAGATGGACATGCTTTTGAGTCTGATTCATTTATACGAGAATCTAATGGCGCTGATCGTCAAGTACAGGAACATATGATGTCGTCTGATGAGGTTCGTCTCGTATTGTCAAAAGAAAAATGAAGAGTTGCATGAAATTGTGGCGGCTCAGGGGTGAAGATCAAGGAGCTGGAAGATCTTATTCTTTCGTTAACATGTAAAGATGACGCTTTAAAGAAACTGAAGAATGATGATGATGACAAGGATCGTAATGCTCCTGGTGCCAGTGGAAGTGAGCCGAAACAAGCTCACGGCTCATCTGAGGCTTGTACGAGTGGTGGTGGTGAAGGAAATGATTGACAATTAGTTGTTTATCACGACTCAACAAATGTTCAACCTATCGAGTCGATCAAAGCCAACACGCTTTTATTTATGGATTATGAAAAGGGGGTGGTGATGAGCATGAACAATGCAGATGAGATTGAGGAAGAAGAATTTTTTGATCATGCCCTGACTCATGAATAGATTTCATTATTAATAGGGCTGAACGATGAAGAAATAGATGCACTGGAGGCTGAGGAAGACGTGGAGGTTATTAACGATGATGAGGTGTTGCTTGATACGAGTATTCCACATGGGAATACGTCGTTTATTTATAATTATGAGGAGATTGAGACGGAAGATGTGACAGCTAAGGAATACCCCGATCTTTATCATCATTCAAACGTTGATCAGGGTGTTCCAATATTCACCGAAGAATATGCCAAAGCTGCTGAAGATCATCTTGAGAAAACCACAAAGAAGAAAGAAACGATGTCAGAAAGGGAGTCAAATGCTTCTGAATCTGACATATTAGGTTGGTTCAAGAACCACGACAAACGAGCTTGAAATATTATTGAAGCCTACAGTTACGTGGATCGAGAACAACAGCTGGATGCCGCTGCACGAGCCAAAGCCAATCTGATAACTATATTTAAGGTCGTGCAAATAGTTAAAGGTGATATTGTTTCTTGGTTGTATGAGTCTGAATTGAAGGTGTGTATTATTAAGTGGGAGAACGACATTCAGTACTTTCAATATATCACTGGCGTTCTCTCGCTGCCGAGGTGGGATGTGTAGACACTCGCCAATCGGCCATTTATTATTCGTGGTGGAGATCGACTAGCAGAATGGTTTCACCAACATATGCTCTTCGAGGTCAACCATGGATTTAAATTTTTTAAACCACAGATCCTAACCCGTAAGTATGTTGATGAAATTGATCCTCTCACAGTTTGGAGGAAGCTAGTCCTTAAAGTTAAACCGCCTAAAACTATGAAACGTGTACCGGTGTAGACTTTTCCGCAGAGTCTTCACCAATAGTTCAATCGAAGGTACTATGATAATAGGACAGGCGAGGCATTCATTGTTCGGGGAAAGGGCTTGAATACTAACGTCATTCGAGTCATCGATCCGATGTGGCTCGTTAATTTATCAGAGACCGACAACGATGTATTATGTGAGAACAAGATTTTGTTTGAATGATAAGAAGACTATGATCGAGCTATGCAATTCCAACGCATTGTGCGTGTGTGTCATGCGTTCGGGATTCATAGTTGTCGAGATTGGAAGACTAAAAGATTCAAGTAATTTAAAGACAAAGAGCTCAAGACGAGGGGGTGTTTGTTAGTGCACTGTTTTGTCGTCTCGAGTCTTTGTAATAGTCTTTGTAATTTATTATTATTTTAATGTAAAAGGGCATTTATGTACTTAAGACCCATTCGCTATGTATGGCTCATTCGTTAAGGATGTTTAACGAATGAGTCCATGCGTTGTTATTTATAGTTCATCCGTTAAAGATGTTTAACGAATTAACTTTAATCGTTATAGGTATACGTCCATTCGTTAAGGATGTTTAATGAATGGAACTTAGTCGTTAATTATTATATCCATTCATCATGGAATGTTGACGAATGGGGTATAGCGAATGAGTCATTCGCTATACCATAGAGATAATGTATGTAAGGAAGACGAATGAAGGCCATTCGTTACAGTATGTGTGACAAATGGCAACTCGTCTTCTATATAAGGCTGTTCATGCCTTTCATAATTTAAGTGTTTTTAAAGTTATTTCTCGCGTACTGTTACTCTGCCCGATTGTCACCTCAACACTTCCACTTAGATTATCGGTCTATACTAATCATATAACGTATATCAAATAACTAGATCCTCAGTTCAATCAATATGATGTATTCTATTGATTGAAGCTCTAATATGTGTTCAACAAAATCGTTTGGGTGTGAAATCAAATAGTCTATTGATTGGGCATTGTCGTTATATACTGAATCCTCATGTTCAGAAATCAATTAATCAAAACTGTCGACATAAATAAATAGAGGGAAGGTTCGGTAATTCGCATTTCTTCATTTTTGTATTTCCTTCATTTGTCGGTTAGTGTTTGGAATTATTGTTTGATCCGACCCAAACCAGATTGACGACCCTAAACTTAGAAGTAGGAAACAAATTTGGGTCTTGACAGTCACATCCCGACCAAAGGCGGAGAAACATGCCAGAGCGTACGTAATGATTGGAAAGTAGCTCAAAAGAAACTCATTAAAGTGACAATAATTATTTAATTTCATTAACATTAAAACAAGTAAACAAATTCAATAAACAGAAACAAATACATCATATTATTTTTTAATAATATCCTAAGGTAAAACTCTATTCTTCGGTCTTGAACAATAACAAATACGTGTACATGTAGCATGTATAAAAATTGAGTTTGTCTACTGTTGGTGAGAATACATAAGTTTTAGTTATATATATATATACACACACATATATATAGGTAAATTAAAATTCATATGTAAATGACTAGCATTACAATTCCTATGAAAATGTAAACAACTAAATAGATGTGGACGCGTTCTATTGATACAAAATGTATGATCATACTAGATGAGAATAGATGAGGATGAGATACCAACCATCAAACATAAAATAAACATTTACGCACATCGAGCATAATCACAGAGCATGCAATAATCATACATAAACATATATTGAATTGTGTTTTGAATAAATGTGGAAATAAAACATGAGTAAAATTGAATAAGGTATACACGCTCCCCCAAAATATAAAATATAGAAAAAAGGATATGTAAACTCACCTTAACGAGTGGATTATCAAAGACGAGATGTCGATAATAAAGTTAGGATAGAAGCGGTAGAGCTCCTCAGAATACGTCGACAAAAGTTCATAGTTAATAATAACATTAATATTAATTAAGATTTATGAAATAATAACAAGGCATATGACGGATTTGGGATTCGGTAGGGTTTTAAACAAGACATTGCACTTAGGAATTATCAAAATTATCATTAATGTTGTTGTTAATTTCCTTACTATTATTTTTACTATTATTATTTATGGTTGCTATTTAATTAAACAAGTAAAGTAAATATTATAAATATAAATATATATTAACGTAGATGTTAAACGACAAACCTATTTTGAACCTTTAATACGGTTCGGTTCGGTTCATTAAGCGAGAAGCAACAAAACATTTGTTCCTTTTTCTTTATTTACAAACATATATATATGTATATATAATTTATTTAAGGATAACATATATATATGCGTGTGTATATATATATATATATATATATAATCAACAAATCCGAAACCAAGAGGGGTTTTGAAGGTTCGGTTTATCAAAATAACACTTATCTAATCTTTTATATATATATGTAATAATAACAAAATTTGATTAAAAATGAATTTTAAAAAATAATACTCAAAAGCCGTGCCTGGGGGGACTCTAACCCGCGCCCTAGGCCGGTTCATTGTGTTTAATGAATATGCATCTGCCACCAGGGCAAGTGTCTAACCTCTGAAAGATATGGAAACCAAAATTTATAAACACATTTGTTCATGTTCTTCCCCAAATCACAATTAAACCCTAGAATTCGAATTCCTTTCAAATACTTGTTAAAGATTGAAATTGAATTATGGTATTGATTCAGAAGTTACAACGTGTCACACCCCAACCTACGGCGGAAATGCCGGGGCGAACTGATTGCTCACAGCTTTTCAAAGGTTACTATCACGCAACATTATTTAAATGACAATATCTAATTAATTTATTTATATCAAACAACATTTAAATACAACAGAAAGAAAGAAAGTTACAAATACAAAACCAACTATTCTTGTATATGTTTATTATCCTAAAGTCATCTCTACGTGAGCTTCAGTTCAATAAGCAATCCAATCTATAACCTGCAAATGCGTACAAAATATATATTTGTCAACAACACATGTTGAGTGAGTAGATCAGCAGTTTTGACAAAAACAAAATGGTAATATATAATGATATAAATGTATAAATAAATAAAAATATAGACAAAATTGTTATTTGTGAGTATAAACAATGAAATCGTTAAGCAAGCAATGGTGTCGGTGAAACCATTGCCAATGCGATCGGGCTCCGGCCACTACGACGGTCGTATGATCATACTATAATGAGATTATGTTGGACCTCTCCGAATGCGATTCAAGTAAGCAAGAAGCAAATAGCAAGTAACAAACAGTCATTCAATTGATACACAACACAAAGATCACAGTTTGCGTTTGAGAAATAATAAAGTAAATAGCTTGATAAATGGTACGCAAGTGTCCCCAAAACATTTGAAAACAAGTAAAATATGGGAGTGATTACTCACATGATCGGATGAACGAAATATAAGTGATGATGATTAGCTAGCCATGTGATCACAAAAAGTTGCATTTGCACAAAAACCACCGTGATAACCTCACAAGATTAACCTAGATGAATAACATGTATTAGTTTCAATGACTGATAGACAATAGATCGGGAAGATTGGGGATTTCTAGGATCAATGGGATTTTATAGATTAGCGTTAATATCAAAATATATGAATTTGCTTTCTTTATAAATGAAACATAAGAACTTGTTAATAAAGACAATCAAACAAGTATAAGTTCTTTCTTGTTAATAAAGAGAAGTTTTTGTTAATAAATTAAACGAAAGTGCTTTATCTCTATATATAGTTAAGTACAAGTTTATATTCATTTTCCGTAGTTGCCTGGCTCCGCAAACTTATATCGAAATCCATATTATACAATAACTAGTTCACTATTCTTTATTTATAAAAACCATTATGTAAGAAAAATAAGATAATAATAATAATTTAAATAGTTGACTAAAGTAGCCAACTTAAAACAATTGGAAAACTAAAAGAACAGTAATATGTGGAGTTCATCTTCTCCGGCTACGTCAAGGGTGGCTGGAAATTCAGTTTTTGTTAATGACGCTATTAAAGCGTATTAAGAGTATATAAATAAAAGGTTTTAGGTGTTTACCTTCAGTTCTAAAGTCTGGTTGCGAACCGAACCAAATCCGGTCCTAACCTTGCTGCATCTAGGTGTCGATTTTTGGTTAATATTGAGATGGCTAACTCGCCGGAAAAAGCTTGAGCTTTACACAGTTGGGTGGTAGCGGCTTAACATAGAGAAATAAATAGCGAAAGCGTAAGGAAGAGGGATCGCGGGACATGAACGGCGAGCAAGCGTGTTCGATGAGTTATATTCGCGATGGTATTTAAAGCATATAACTAGGCGTACACCATTTTGTCAATTATGTGATTGCCGATTGATTTGGTAGGGCGGCTTGAAACACGAATTATATTTCAATGACGGTGGCGAAACGTTCGGTCCAAGAAGCGTCTAAGTTGGAAAGGATGATATTAATGCTAAATTTGTACGTTGATTTGGTCAAATGTTACAATCTTATTTATTCGGTTTCCCTTTCTTAAGATTTTAACTTTCTATTAATATATATGTAATGCATATATTATTTATCCGTTCCCTTGTATTTAAATCAAAAATATATGTGCGCATTAAGTAAGATACAATCAATTTAACATCATAATTTTCTTTTTCCAAACGTTTGACAACCTGTTCAATTTACAATTTATTATAAACAAACACTATTAACACTCTTTTAATTATGTTATGATACTTATTATTTTTTTTAACAAACAAAAACCACGTTTTACAAATAATATTTGCAACATGTCTAGGTTCAAAGAGTAACTTTTAATCGAGGTTTACTGGAAGTTCAAAACAAATCGGGTTTTCGGGTTACGGATATAAATTATATGTTTGAAAACCTGAGTTGTTACAGTCTCCCCTACTTTAGGGAATTTCGTCTCGAAATTAAAGAAACTAAACAATAACTAGTATAATTAACATAATGTGGGAGTCAATGGAGGTTGGAGATGGTAGCAGCGGCGGAGCTCCAAGACGGTGACCGGGATAGAGGTTGAAGGTGTTAATAGAGGTTTTTTAATTAAACTTGCCCTCAAGTGTTAATGGAACTTTTAAATTATAATAATAATAGGTACAATGACTAATCTGCCCTCATATGCATGGCACATGATCTAACTTAACGAAAAAAAATTAACTGGGTTAGGGTCAAAAGACAACTGAAGTAACATTTGCAAACGTAAAGTACTAATTATGTAAATTATAAAGATAAAGGACAATTGTTGAAATTGAGTACAAACATAAAGGACAATTTCTGTAATTATTTCTAAATATAACCCAAAACCAATTTACTAACCCTCATGAAAAATTCGTTATTTCTAATTAAAAAAGATTACTCCTCACTCAGTAAAATGGTCATTTGGATGGAAGACGAGGAGTATATCTTACCACAAGCTCTTTTGCACATTATGTATGAAGATGCAAGGGCTCAAGCATAAGAACCTGCTTGTGATTTTTGGGATCACATTAAAGATTAATTTAAAGAAGAATTGATTTTTTCAACCGAGCGTACCAAGAATCATGTACCAACAAAGTGGAATCGTGTGAGAATAGTTTGTGAAAGGTTTCAATTCTTTATCGTCCTCTTCAACATCGTCTTCAAAATCTTCATCATCGTCTCCGTCTTCTTCACCCAATAGTTGTGAATCCGTCATTCAAGTGGTATTTTTTATTTGAAGTTTGCTTTATTTGTATACGATCCACCATGTCCAAATGATCCTTATGACAAATGCATTTCTCTAACGACCAGGCCCGTCTCTGAGAATACAAAAAAAAAACTAGGGCCCGGGACAATAAAAACAAAAGGCCCTAAAATACAAACTGAAAAACGCTTATATAACTTAGACAAATGCAATAACATCAGAACTTTGAGGTTGTTTTGGGTAAAACGTATGTATATTTGCATTCTTCTCTATTCGTGTCTTTTTTTTAATTCGTTTATGTTTTTCTCTTTTTACATTTTTGACATGCCGGTCACCGGATAAGTGTATAGGCTTAAAAGGACATAATATCTATATATAATAAAAGCTGATTCTACTATTCATCAACATAAAAGCTAATTTGTCCATAAACCATTGGATCATTAATCATTTAATCAAATAAAAAAATTTAGAACTTAACAATAAAACTCTAAAACGTCTAAATTCTAAAACATAAAAATATTAAAATTACAAAACAAACTCATCAAAGAATTCTAAAACACTCATCAAACCAAATTCTATAAATCTCAACAAATAAATTCATTACCCATCAGAAACTAAAACGTAAAAATCAAATACAAAAAACCTATTATTCTATTAACTATTAACCTGATTAACGGCTGCCGGCGAAGAGCACGACTTCGGCGAAGGCCGAAGGGCATAACTGCAGAAGGCCGCCGATGAAGGGTAGAAAGTCGCCGACGTAGGGCAGAAAGGTGAAGCTTGAAGGCGACTGCGTTATGGTCAAGCGTCTCTGTGTCTGGCCGTGTGCTATCTCGTTCTCAACTTCTTCTGCGTCGTTTGATTCCCAACACCCAGCAGTGTATTATTATTGTTTATGTTTTTAAATGTAACTTGAGGATGGACCTTTAAAAACAGATGGGCCGGATACTACACATATATAATTTATAAAAAATCCTTGGGCCCTAAACGGGAATGGGCCTGGGACTTGAGCCCTCCCAGCCCTCCCTCATAACCGGGCCTGCTAACGACTTTGGAGTGAGATTTGTTGTTTGCATCGATAATACACTGCCACTAAGAGAAAAAACATACTCCGAAGCTACCGTGAAAGTTCGGACGCTTAGTAAATCCCAAGCTATAGAAGATAGAATTGGAAATTCGGTTTGCTTTCCTTCCACCAAGCCATAACATCAAATTCGTGATAGCCTTCGACCAGTACCGTTTGAAATTAGGTTGTTTCACTATACCGGCTGACTTTGCTTTTTGGGATGTTACCCCTTTGTTGCTTAGCCGTTGAATAACGAACAACATTCAACGTGGTGAAAAGCTTGTCCTTTTCCATCCTACCACTACTTGTACTCATTTCTTGCAAAAATTTGACTTGTGTGGCAGGCCCCAAAATATTGAAATAATGATCATAAATTTTGTGTAAGGACTCGTTGAAAGCATCCTTAGTGGTTTCCAATATTGGGTCGATCTCATATATATCCAAATTATCATACATCTTTAGCATTAATGCTTCAACCTCAGAAACATTTAAATACGAGTTTAAAGCGACATCACATGTAAAATATGTGGCATTTCTACAAAAGATTTTCTAAATTTATCTTTTATTGGTGGAACCATTTTTCTAAAAGGTTTATATTTGTTTCAAAAACTTTATAAAAAATTAAAGATATTTAGTACAATTCTAAACACACAACCCCACCCCCCACCCTCCACCACCCCTCACCACACCAAAAGTACTAGTGGGATAGTAAGCCCTCGCCATTGATTTTAAAAAATTCAAGAAATTTAGTGTTTATCCAAGCCAAAGATGGACACATATCAGCCTCATAAGCTTCAAAAAACTATGATGAAAGAACTTTAAACAAGCTTTTTGGGCTAGAGGACCCTTGAGCATATGACAAGTACATATTCAACACGTAGGTACGTCCCAATTAGGACCTAAAAAAGTTTTATAATATTGATATTGTTTTAATCCACTTTTAAAAAGCATCTTGTAACATATATCTAAATCATTTTATACCATCGACAACAATTTCATTTTGAAGACAGTCTTTGACAACTAAGTTAATAATATGGGCACACATTGAGTATGAAAAAACTAGTTTTCACATGTGTTGTACATTTTGTTCGTAATTTCTCAGTTGTCACGGTATTGTTTGTGGGAGTTATCAAACAATACTAAAAACATTTTATAACTTAAATCAAAGTTGTTATTATATTATCTAAAATTATAAACATTTTATTAGCGGTATGTAGGTACGAAAAATTTTCAAACGTAATCGTATGTTTCATCAACTTCAGAATTGGGATCGATCCAATGAGTGGTGACACAAAGGAACGATTCCGGTAAATCGTGTCATGCCGACCAAACATCGATAGTTATGTTCCCACCGGTTTTAAATTTCAAAAACCTTGAATTAAATCATTTCATGCAAAATTCCACGACTTTAAACAATGATGTCTAAGGGCAGTACGACTTACGTGAGTGTAGAGAGGTTGAAGCGTCTCTCGATAGTGCTTGTTAACTGAGGGTTCTCGAATTTGTTAAACAGCAAAGATTATTGAATCACAAGCTTTGGTATTCTATCATGAATCACTTTGATGTTGTAATGAAATATCATACCATGTCCAGCCAATTCGGCTTGATTCGATTCTTTCCAACGCCTTGCAAAATTTCTTAACAATATGTTTATTCAAAGTGGAGTTTGAATCAGGCTTTAAAAAAGTGCCACAAAAATTGCAACGGGCCTTTACAACCCATCAACCATCTCCACCAAATTTTTTTGTTACGAAATGCGGAACGACCAGCTGAACCGCCGGGTCATTGCAATTGAGGAAACCATTTAATCCTGTAGCAAGATCTAATCGCATAACATAATACGTACATGAGATGATTACATTAACAATAATTTATTGATTACGTTTATTGTTCATACATTACTTATGTTAGGCCTAGAGAGAATCCGAAATGGTAACGTTACTTTAATACATTAGACACATATCTCATTGCTCATATGAATAGGATCTGCCTATTTATAGGCTTAGGCCCCATCGTTAACATTACTAACGAATGAGGTGATCCCATTAATGAATGGGCCCCAATTTGTTAAATTCCATAATGAATGGGCATCTTTAAATAACGAATGGGCTACATTCGCTAAATCCCATAGAAAATGTACTCCTAGGCTAACAAATGAGTAGCTTATCTAACGAACCCGACCCAATTCGCTAAACATGCTTAGCGAATGGGCAATATTACATTATAGCCTATTGCCTAACTACCCCTAGCATCTTCGATTAGCTGCGGACAACAAATCATGCACTAATAGCAAGCAGCGATGGGTTATTTGAAACAATGACCGGCTCACAACGAACATATGAAGAAGCTACCGTTTTGCTCTAACTTTTCTAACTTTTGCTAGCATAACGAGTGTCTCTGAGAGTGGGAAAAAATTGGAGGTGTAGTGCGTGTAAAACGAGAGTGAATCGAGACTTGTTTTGAGTTTTTTTGCGTTTGTTAATGAGTTTTAGAGTTGGGTAATCAACTAATCCATCCCATAAATATTTATACCAAGCAGGGAGGCCAAAAACTGGTTCCAACGGAAAACAAATGCTCCAAAAAGCTATATAGTTGTTGGCAACAATAAAAAATGGTTATGCACGTTCTGCATTAAAATGGTACTACTCGGTGAAACTGGGTACAACTAGGTCAGGTAGGAACTGATTTTAACTGGGTAGGAAATTCTGGGTATGATAGGGTCCGGACAGGATACATCCTGGAATTGATTCCAGGTCGGGTCCGAACCGAGTATTATATGCACCGATACTCTAATCCTTACCTTGGGCTTTGATACAATCCACTTTTCACATTACCAGTTATGAACTTGATTTTGTCAGTACTATTTTCATTGGTAAACTGAACTGAACTCCATAGTCCATAATATAACTTGGTCTTCTTTATTCTCCGGTACATATCCTATAAATTAACACCTCACTCCACATATGCATTTTATTCATCCATTCGTGTGCTAGCCATGAGTATACTAATCATCAACTATCCAAGCACCATACTAATATTACCTACCGGTGCAAAACCGGTTTTCATGGGTATACCGGTTACAGTTTCAGACCGATTTTCACGTCGTAAAACAATAACTTGCATAACCAGTTAGGTCAATAACCAAACCAGTTAACCCATTATCCCTTAGTTTGGGGATTAGGTTTTTCATCTTTTTAATTAGCCGTACTAGTTACTTGTTCTTGATATGAACATATAAGTCTTATTTTCATAAATTGAGGATCTGATTTTGTTAATTTGATGGCTAATCTGATCTTTTTTTTTGAACGGCCAACAAACATAGCATGCCTAGGTATTTCGTATGGGATGACTCAATGCTAAGAGGTTACCTCCAACTGGCCCAACCCAGCTGTTCAGAGGCCTTAAGCGCCTCCAATTTATCTTAAGTTCCAGGAAACCCACCCGCCCGAAGGCCCATTGGTGGTAAAATTCGAACGCCCTCTAGTCACACCTCCAACATATACTTATTAGCCAAATTTTACGGAAGTTGATAAACATGGGCCAATTATAAATAGTTCATCAATTCCTTTTGATCATACTATAAGGAATAAAACGGTGCCCTAAAGCAAATCATTACACACTCAAACCAATTAACACACATGAAAAAAATAAACGACACAAGAAGTTTAACGTGGTTTGGTCCTAGAACCGGGGGGGGGGGGGGGGCTATATCCATGAGCTAGAACTAGGTTATTTCATTCAGCTCTGACGAAGATTAAAATTACATGAGATCGGTATATCTACCTATACTTGTAAAGAAAAAGATTATTCCACATGTCATTCTATTAGAGTAGCCTACTAGGATACCAACTAATATTATTAGCATTTATAAAATTACTAACAAAGTTACAAATATCACTTTAAATGCTATATTAAATGAGGTTTTAGATATTTATGAATTATAAAATTTTATTTATTATTTATATCTTATAAATCAATAAGGTATGTTATTTTGTATATTATTAAATTTATTATTTTTTTGTTGTATTTTTTTACAACCCGCGTATTACACGGGCTATATCCTAGTATAGAGAATAAATTAGGGTTTTCAGCATAATCCCCAAGAAACCTAACATAGGCCAAAACCGGACCCAAGATCTCGAAGCCTTCTCAAACCTAACAATCTCCCACTTGAAGGCTTGGCGATAATCTTCAGCTAGCCATCCAAACATATCGTAACCTAGTCATCTAGTAATTTCAGAAGTCTTCAATAATATAAATACCCGAAGCCTCTAGTTCAAAGAACAAGCCATAACTTCAATATCATAAGTTCTCCTAGCCTCCTCCAAAGAACAACTTAATATTTCATATAACCAAAGTTCTCCAAGCCTTCAGTCCCTAATAACAAGCTAAGACTTCAACAAATTCACCTGGTTGCAGCGGCCCGTTTCTTCAGTAACAAGGAAGGCCAATTGAAGCTCCTAACAACTCCAATATATAGTTATTACAAACCTAGTCATGGGAAAAACAGCCAATGACTCATCCTCAATATGAATCAGCTCCCACTAATTCAAACTATCGGCTCTAAAGACTTTCGGAGGAAAGATCACTCTAAAAAAACAAGCACCCATGAGAGATTTTACCATTCCAATTCCCGTTCTGAAACCAACGCCACAATATAACTGTGCTAGAATACCGCTCGTGCTCCCACCGTTACCAAATCCCCATACAGGTTTTAACCTCCGAATACGCTCAAGCTGACATCCATGTGGCTCCAGGATAAATGCTTGTAAAATGAATCCACTTAGCTCAAACTAATTTGACGAGTCAATACTTACTACTCAGAAGTTGGTTCACTTTTTCCATTAATACATAAACTAGTAACTTCCCAAAGTATTTAATCATAAGATTCACCGATACTTCACAATGGGTAACATGAAATGAAGTATACCAAAATCTCAAATGCAAGACTCCAAGAGTCTTCGCTACTTTCCACTTAGTTCCAATGCATCACCCTAAACATTCTAAGAAGTAGAATCTCCTATCTTTAAAAATCGAGTCTAAATAATATAAACACCTCATGTAGCCCACCTAGTCAACTATGCCAAGCTTCCAATATCCCTATTATCCCAGCCAATTTCCAAACCAACACTCTATGATATCAATTCCCAATTGTACTTCCTCAAAAAATGGCTTCACCTAGCACAAGATCCCGGATCCCCTCAAATGTTACACCACAGATCACCATCGAATAAGATAAAACTTCACAATTTCAAAGGAACAAGAAGTAATAATCATATCTCCAGACCAACTAACAAGTAAACAGTTTATACCAGTAGATTTTTCATAGAAAGAAAGTGGTACCAAGAGTTCTATGACCGTACACACGATCAATTAATACAAATCCTAACCAAATGATCTTACGAATGAGCAATTGTTCACATAACTTGCCACTGAGTTATTTTTTCACTTACGACCAGCACACAGAACAAGAATACTTTAGTCCTAGATGAATCCTCATACATGCTTTCCAGATCCCTCATCATGCCGCAAACTGTGGTGTCCATGATACCGAAAGCGACACTCCTCGTCAAACAAGAGGAATCACCTCCTTGCTTTCATTTCCAAAACAATCCAACATGCTGCTTCATTTTCATTGTTTTATCCAAAACCAGTACCACATCCAAGTTCCCTTGACAAACCAATCCACCGAAATCCATAACCGATAAGCATTCCAATCACGTTTAATTTGTCTTCAGTTATAACAATAACAAACATGATACATATATCAAAGATAGAGATAGACACAACAATGACACGGGCCTGAACTTGATGGTTGTTCTATTGAACATCATCAATCAAACCCACATGTTCCTGCAATAACAAATAACACAGAAACACTAAATAAACTATATACAGTTACCTCCGACTAATCTTTTGTAGACTAATATGATTCAAAACAACTGTTCTTCATAATACACAGTTCCTCAAAACATGGTTGATAATTAACAATCAAAGCCGAACTCGAGAAAAAAAACATACCTAGTGATGGCCAACAGCTTAAAATAGGATCGAATTGAACCCGAATTTGAAAAACGAATCAGCAACGGTTCCTCTGAGATACAGATTCACCACTCAAAGGACTTCGTTGGGCAAACCCTAATCTGATAGTTCACGATACAGCTACACCACGTGAAAATCAAACTAGTTTCCAAGATCACCTCCTAACCCTGGCAACAATTAGGATAACAATGGAAAAGGAACTCTCTGTAAACAAAGAATATTCTTTTTATCAAGAAAATCAAAATCCCCTCTTTCATTCATCAGTTTTGCAATACATATTAGAGAAAAGGAGATTACAACTACCCACGTAGCTACATTTAGGGAAAATAAACAAGTGCTAAAGAAAATGTCAAATAAAGTAAATAAAATGACATGGAATTAAAATTAAAATTAAAATAACTTTTGAAACAAAACGTGGGGATGTTGCAATCAAGTGATGGATGGATTTGACTGAATCAAACTGACCCATGTGTTTCCCACGTGATTTGGACCTTGAGGTGGGCTCAGATCGGACTAATAATCGGGTCTGTAGGTGTCTGCCTATCATCCTCTCTAGCTTCAGAAACGTTTGTCCTCAAACTTGGAATGGGCTCATCAGGATCATAGTAGGGTTCAATATCAGCGATGTTGAACGTCGCTACTTCTTTAGGATTTCCCGGCAGACTGATCTTGTAGGCATTGTCGTTAACCTTAGCCAAAATCTTAAATTGATCATCAGATCTTGGGCTAAGCTTGGATCGGCGTTTGGCTGGGAATCAGTCCTTGCGAAAATGAGCCCAAACGAGGTCACCCGGTTGAAACATAATGTGTTTACGTCCCTTATCAGGATGATACTTTAGGAACTCGTTGGAATTTGTGATTTATCATGTACATGTTGATGCAAAGTCTTAATGTCAGTAGCTCTATCACTTGCTTCCTGATTAAACTTAGAAGATGTATCAAGGACGGCTAGATCAAGCGGTGTCTTTGGATTCAGGCGATAAACAACCATAAAAGGACTTAGACTAGTAGTCTTGTTGGGCGCTCTATTATAAGCAAATTCGGCCTGTGGTAGTAAGTCTTCCCACTGTTTCAAGTTAGTAGTGATGAGAGCACGAAGTAGTGAGCCGAGGGTTTGGTTGGTAACCTCTGTCTGTCCATCAGTTTGCGGGTGACTAAAGGTACTAAAGTATCTAGTTTTCTCCATAAGGTTATCCAAAAGTGGCTATGAAATTTGACGTCCCGGTCACTAACCATAGATCGTGGGATTCCATGGAGACGAACAATTTCTTTGAAATAGATGTTAGCCACCTGAACAACATCATATGTGGTATGATAAGCAATTAAATAAGCCATTTTTGAGAAACGATCTACCACCACCATAATAGAATCCTTTTGGCGTTGTGTGCGGGGTAAACCGATGATAAAGTCGAGACTGATGTCTTCCTAAGGAGCAATGGGTACAGGTAATGGCATGTATAAACCATGGGGAAAAGAATGACCTTTGGCTCGGTGGCATGGTAAGCAACGACGAATGAAATGCTCCACATCTCGAGCCATCTTGGGCCAAAAAAATTGATTCTGTAGCATCGCGAGAGTCTTGTCTATACCCAGGTGTCCTGCCAAACCACCATCGTGGGTCTCTTTGATCAACATTATTCGAATACTGTGTCGAGGAATACATATTCGGCTGCCTTTTGAAAAGAAAACCATTTGGATAGATGGTAGTCACCGGTAGCACGACTTTGACAGCTAACAAACAACTCTCCAAAATCAGGATCTGAAGAGTATTCTTGCTTTAGGAGTTCGAAACCAATAACCTTCGGCTGTAAGGAATTAACCAAAGCATACTTACGAGACACAGCATCAGCCCCCTTGTTTAGTTTTCCTTATTTGTGTTTAATGGTGAAAGTAAAGGCTTGCAAATATTCCACCCATTTAGCATGTCGAGGTTGCAATTTGTGTTGGCCCTTAATGCACTTAAGCGCTTTGTGATCAGAATGCAATATAAACTCCTTAGATATCAAATAATGCTGCCAATGATCCAAAGCCCTGATGATGACGTAAAATTCTTTGTCACACGTTGAGTATCTACGTTTTGCATCATTAAGCTTTTCACTAAAGTAGGCAATTGGGCGTCCCAACTGGGACATAACAGCCCCAATTCCCATTCTTGAAGCGTCGCATTCAACCTCAAAGACTTCTTCAAAACACGGCAGTGCCAACACAGGAGTAGAGGATAATTGTTTCTTGAATTCTTCAAACGCGACTTGTGCTTGAGGATTCCAAGCAAACTACTTAAGCTTGGTAATTTCAGTCATGGGCGCCACAAGAGTACTAAAGTTCTTCACAAAACGCCGATAAAAAGAGGCCAAACCATGGAAACTTCAAACTTGTTGAATAGATTGTGGGACCGGCCAATCCCTAATGGCTTGAACTTTCCTTTCATCAACCTAAATGCCCTGAGCAGAAACTAAATAACCAAGAAATGTTACTTGATTAGTAAAAAACTCACATTTTTTGAGTTCCCATAGAGCTTTTCATGATCAAGTACTTCAAATAATTGTTGGAGGTGTGATTAGTGATCCCTCTCGGTTCTACTGAACACCAATATGTCATCAAAATACACAACAGCAAACCTGCCCAGAAAAGGTTTTATTACCTGGTTCATCAAGCGCATAAAGGTGCTCGGTGCATTTGATAACCCAAAGGGCATAACTAGCCACTCATACAATCCTTCCTTTGTTTTGAAAGCGGTCTTCCACTCATCTCCTTCATAAATTCTTATATGAAGATAACCACTTCTCAGGTCAACTTTAGAAACGACAGTGGCACCATATAGTTCGTCCAACAGATCATTCAACCGGGGAATGGGGAAGCGGTATTTAATAGTGATCCTATTGATAGATCTACTATCCATACACATTCGCCACTCTCCATTCTTTTTGGGCACTAGAATAGTGGGGACTGCACAAGGACTAAGTGACTCACGTATAAGTCCCTTTTGCAACAATCCATCAACTTGTTTCCTCATCTCTTCCATTTCTTGAGGGTTGGAGCGATATGCAGGTTTGTTAGGTAGTATGGAACCGGGAATGAAGTCGATATTATTCTGCATGGTACGCAATGGGAGCAAACCAGAAGAAATTTCAGCAGTAAATATCTGGTTATAACTTATAAGTTTGTAACAATGGTTGGACATAAGGGTGCATGTTTGGTGGTGGGATGTGCTCTTCCTCATCAAGGCCCATGAGTAAGAAGTCTTTGACAGAGTAATATTCATGTTGTTCAGCCTTTAACAGTGTGCTCAAAGACTGCGAAGGTTTAGTTGAAGGTGTAGATAGGGACATTGGGGTTAATACTATTCAACGATCTCTGTTGTTGAAGAATAGGTGTTTTGGTATCCGTCATGCATGACCCGACGATCGAATAACCAAGGACGGCCCTAGAGTACATGGCAAGCATCCATAGGAATGACATCGCACCAAATCTCGTCCACATACGACCTGCCAATACTTAAAGATAAAAGAATGCGATGAGAAACACGTATTCCTTTACCTTGATTGAGCCATTGAATCACATAGGGGGAAGGATGTGGTTGGGTGGTCAGATTTAGCTTAGAGATCAGGGTTTGAGAAGCAACATTAGAGCAGCTGCCCCCATCAATAATCACGGTGCAAACCTTTTGAGCAATAGTACAATGCGTATGAAAAATGGCCTCACGTTGTTCGTTTTCTTCCCGACCAGGCGTACTGCTGAGCGCGCGCCGAACAACAAGACATACCCCTTCATCAGGGCCAATAACCTCTTCGACAACAGGGTCAGCAACTACCATTGAATTCAGGGATGTATCAACTTCAAACGAATTATCCGCCCCCTCATACTCAACCAACGTAACCATCCTCTTGTTTGGACACTCAGCAGCAAAATGCCCCAATCCCTGACATCGAAAACACTTTCTTGGGACTCGAGTAGGTGTCGGTGAGGCTTCAGACACGGTGGGAGTTTTTTTGGGTGGTAAGGTTTTAGTGTGGGCTGGGGTTTTGATAAATGTTCGACCTGCTTCAAACTTTCCCTTACTTCGTTATTAGTTATCTACCTTGTGAGCCAACAAGGTCAATTTTTCTAGGGTTGAGTAGGGGTATAACTCCACAATATTAGCAACACGGGTATCTAATCTACCTAAATACCTAACCAGAGTCTGTGGGTCATCCTCGGGTAAATCACACTTCATAAGCAAATACTCGAATTCCCGAGAATACTCCTCTGCTGGTTGTTGATTCTGCTTAAGATGATGTAACTGAGAAAAACTTGCCTGAATGTAATACGATGGTAGGAACTTTTGTTTCAATAACTTCTTCATCTTTGGTCAATCCTTCACTTTCGTCTTTCCCAAACGCTCTCGCTTAGTACACGTATTTGCCCACCATGTCGATGCATACTTTCTCAATTTCATGGCTACAATTTTCACCTTATTCTCCTCAGTCATGTCTTGGTAATCAAAGGCACACTCCACTGTTCTCAACCACTCCACAAACTCATCAGGGTCGAGCTTGCCATCATATTCAGGAATTTCAACCTTAATGTCGTGGGAGTGCCACATTCCAGATCCCTTTTGGTGAAATCCAGATCCTCCAGATTCGTACTCTTCGTCACCATGGCGGTTAAAGAAGGTTTCTTGGATCTGTTCATGCATCGCTTTTAGTTGATCAGCCATCGCCTTCTTCTCAGCCTCAAGGCTCTCAATAACTTTCTTCAATTCATTAGAGCTTCGGGTATCCATGGCTCTGATACCAAATGAAGGCCAGCAGCTTAATAATAGGATCGAATTGAACCTGAATTTGAAAAACGAATCAGCAACGGTTGGGCAAACCCTAATCTGATAGTTCACGATACAGATACACCACGTGAAAATCAAACTAGTTTCCAAGATCACCTCCTAACCCTGCCAACAATTAGGATTGCAATGGAAAAGGAACTCTTTGTATACAAAGAATATTTTTTATCAAGAAAATCAAAATCCCCTCTTTCATTCATCAGTTTTGCAATACATACTAGAGAAAAGGAGATTACAACTACCAACGTAGCTACATTTAGGGAAAATAAACAACTGCTAAAGAAAATGTCAAATAAAGGAAATAAATGACATGGAATTAAAATTAAAATAACTTTTGAAACAAAACATGGGGATGTTGCAATCAAGTGATGGATGGATTTGACTGAATCAAACCGATCCATGTGTTTCCCATGTGACTTGGACCCGGAGGTGGGCTCGGATCGGACTCAATAATCGGGTCTGTAGGTGTCTGCTACCATAGGCGTCATTGAATAACCGCCGGCAACGAAGAACCCTCGCTACCATAGATGTTGTTGAATGACCGCCGGAAATAGACAACCCCTATATACAGAGACGAAACACATCCATAAATACAAAAACACAATCACAAAACCATAGGTAGCAAAGCATGTGTAACCCATACAATGAAGAAAGTAATTCAGATAATCGCAAGTTAAACTTCAATTTGACTAGAGATGATAAGAATACACCATAGAAAACTACCAATGAAGCAAAAAACAAACATTACCAGTATAAATTAGAATCAGGGTTTCTCGAGACTTATCAAAAACACCTGGTGTGCACCCCAAAAAATTAATAACAATTTACATAACTACAAATTATGCTTCAATTCAACCATAGATGATAACAATTACACCACTCTATCTATCAATGAAGCATATATGATAACAACACACATAAATAATGAAAATTATAAAAAAGAAGGTTTAATATCATCACTTCTTCGTCAATGTAAAGGCTGAGAAGAAGAGGGAAAGTGAGGATTATGATGAGGTTCGCTTATCTGAAGGAGGGTTAATTGGGGGGAAAGTGAAGAGGGAAAGTGAAATATTGATGGAGGGAAGAAACCTTAGATAAAAAAATTTGGATTGACAGCACCTTTTGTTATTGACGTCTTTTTAATTTAAAATTTGCATTTTAAGAAAGGTGCGGTTGGAAGTGTGAGCCACACCTTTAGGTATTTCCCACTCACATCTTTTGATCAATTTTGAAGTAGTGCTTGCATCTTGGCTTAGGTTTTGGCTTGGATTTAGTAGTTTAGGATGGTCTATCTAACTATACAATCCAACCCGAAACAGGTTGACATGTAACCACTCGAATTTTTAATTGTTATTTTATATAACTATTACTCGACCTGTTTTCATTTTCATAAAGTTTTGCCAATAAAATATTTCGTTTATCGATTCACTCTTATTATTTTTATATTGTTGTTTAAATGTTTATTTAACTATTATAATACTACTTTGATAAATAGTCAATTTTAACCCTAAACAATACTTTAACCCAATTTTGTGTCCATCTTTATTCTAGAGGGACCAATATGCAATTATGTATTATTATTATTATAATATTAAAACTCTATCTGGTTCAACCAGCCCATACCCGTATCCGAATAGCAACCCGAACCCGTTTCTTTGCTTGTAGCGTAATTTTCGTTCAGTCTTGAAAATTAATCATGGTGTATGATCCCCCTTGCCAAAACGACCTTCACCATCATAATCAACTAAGAAGCAACGATCAATTTGATACGTATTAACATATATTACAAAAAACACAAACCCTAGATAAGTAATGTACTAATTCAATTAATCATAATGCAATTCGATGTGTCTACACCTTTCACTGGCCAGCGCTAAGTATACCCTATGGTTAATTTGCATTTTTTAGGGTTTAATGTTATTTTTTTTTGAACATTTAATAATAATAATAATAATAATAATAATAATAATAAAAATAATTAAAACCATTTTAATGAAAACCGACTTATTAATACTTGTTATTTCCACGTTTTCGTTCGTGTATATACGTATACAAGCATATATGTATATATATATATAAATATATAATAACTAAAAAATTAATAGCTTTGATATGTATAAAAGTCAAGTAAACTTACATATATATATATATATATATATATATATATGATTGATTTCTTTTGAGAACCGCTTTGAGTTTTAAGAACTCGAAAGAACTCAACGTAACAATTTTTTTATTTTAAATTTTTGTACACATGTGTAACACGTAAGTGTAAGTAATGTACAAAAAATTACCGTAATTTTTACACACCGAATCGACTTTTTACACATGTGTAACTAAAGTTTAAACTTGTGTAATCAACAAACATATTTATTCTCTCTCCCGAATTATTTTTTAATCAAATTTAATCCCAGCCACATATTCTAGCTCATTTAATTAAATGTGTGGTCCAAAATTGAGTTCTTAAAGTTCTTACAACTCATCAAGTTCTTAAAATATCTCTCCCATATATATATATATATATATATATATATATATATATATATATATATATATATATATATATATATATATATATATATATTTATAATCAAAAGTAATATTTTTCAAGATATATTTTATTAAACAAACAAATTATTTTATGTAATAAATCTGATATATGATATAGTATTATTATAATATTAAACAAACAAATTATTTATCTAGTTGTCGTAATAAATCTTGTACTTTACTTAGCGAATCCGTTTTCTCTTTTATTAAGTATGTTTTTATAAATTAAAATAATGGTTTATATAATAAATCCTTATATAAATATAATATTATTATAATATCTTTTAATTATTATTTAACTAGTTATAATTAAATCCTCTACTTAGCGTATTCGTTTGCTCTCGTTTCTCATTACGATTTAATGTCCGCGTGTGACTTTTTCCTCATTCTCGTTATCTTAATCATCTTCGTTCGTCTTTGAGGTGAGTATCACATTCCCCTCTTTTTACTCGTTTTCTCACGTTTTGGGGACATATGCGTAAATTATATATTTTTATATATACTTACTCAAAACTGCAACTATTGTCTTATGTGTTAACAACTTATACTTACTTGTTTATGTGCTTACTTGCTTTATATGCTTTCGCATTCGGAGAGGTCCAACATAATCTCAGTCTAGTATGATCATACGCCAGTCGTTATAGCCTTTGTGCTTCTTGACATCTCAGTTATACTTGCTCATTTTGTTAATTTGTTATTCTCATATGACTTTTTGCAATTACTTATTTTTATATATACTATATGTACATTTAAACTGGTGTGTTTCTCACTCAACATGTGTTGTTGACAAAATTCTATTTTATTCGCATATGTAGGTTACCGTAGGAATTTAATGCAGGTTGGTGAAGACTTAGTGATGAATTGAAGTTAGAAAATAATTAATCAAGATCATTTGCGATATAAGTTGTATTGTTGTATGATTATGGATTATGTATTTGTTGTATTTGATTTATTTGAAAACTTAATTTAATCAATAGATATTGTCATTTAAATAATGTTGTATGATAGTAACCTTTGAAAAGCTGTGAGCAATCAGTTTGCGCCCGGGCATTTCCGCCGTAGGTTGGGGTGTGACATGACGTGTCACTATTTGTAACACCCCGTAACCGCAGCGGAAACGTACACGGGATGCAACAGACACATCTGATATCAACAGCATTGCTTATAAGGAAAACACCACTACATTAATTTATAACATATTACATTGTTGCGAGTTTCGTTACTGTCTAGGTGTTACACACATATTTTACCGATAAGACATTAATAAATTCATTACAAAACATAGAGCAGCAAGCTTCCAACAGGTAGCACAGATAGTTAAGCACATATCAATCATTCCAACTTGGGCATACCTAGAAAACATGTAAAGAAAACGGGTCAACTACGAATAGTTGGTGAGTTTCACTAATTTAAATAAATACTGACAAATCATTTTAATAGTCATTTATTAGCAATATAATCATGCTGGGAACTATGTTACCCCAGAACATTTCCATTAACTTTCTGGGAACTATGTTACCCCAGAACAATAATAACCCCTGGGAACTATGTTACCCCAGAACAATAAATACCCCTGGGAACTATGTTACCCCAGAACAATAATAACCCCTGAGAACTATGTTACCCCAGAACAATAATAACCCCTGGGAACTATGTTACCCCAGAACAATAATAACCCCTGGGAACTATGTTACCCCAGAACAATAATACATGATAAACATTTTATATATTCTGTGCATCAGACCATATATATATAAATATACAAGTATTTCCATACGATCGGTATGTACTTAAATACTTTAAATAAGACATGTTTTCCGCCCCGGGAAAATATAATTGAAACAATTCATTAAAAGGGGCTCGTGAAAACTCACCTTTTTGTGAGTCGGTGGGTAATATAAGGAACATCTACGTGCCTGGATCTGTAATATAATATCTAGTCGTTACTATATAATTCCCATATCTTAAATACGTATCAATCGGTACATCTGGGAACATTGTTAACCCAGTACTGTACTCGATTCGGGAACAATGTTAACCCCGTGACACTTCTAAGGACTCAGATTGTGACATTGCTTAGAGTTTGACAGTCTAAATTATCATTTTTATGTTTTTCTTTGATTCGCGTGCCTAGCACGGTTATCCGTTTTTAAGTTTCAAAAATGAGTTTGGGCCACACCCGACCCAAAAATGGTGTTTGGATGCTATTTTAGTTAAAGTGATGAAATTAGAGCTCAGTTTGACACCCCGTTTGGCCGCGGGGCCCGTTTCCGTCATTTGGGTGCCGGAAACAGTAAAATCGGGTAAAATTGCCCAAATCATCCGAATTATTTTCGGATGATTTATTTTTACTTAATTTACTTAGATTTATGAAAATAGTCCATTTTTAAAGTTTTCGTGTACCAGTCAGCTCGCTTATGCGAACTTTGCCGGTTTACACGTTTTAAGCTTTAAATATTTGTTTTTACGTTCTTTTTAGCACAAATAATTACCCGTTTAGTCTCGGGTCTTGAATTTTTGCACAAAACTTATTTTGACAGAAAGAAAATTTTACAAAATTTTTCCAGATTTATTTTCTTATATTTACATTTATTTATCTATTTTTAAATCTTATTAAAACACTAAATATGTCAAAAATACCAAAACACTTTAGAAAAATCCCAAATTTTTCTGGGATGATCTCTGTCATCCTCATAACTTCCTGCAATTTTTCCAGATTTATTTTCTTATATTTACATTTATTTATCTATTTTTAAATCTTATTAAAACACTAAATATGTCAAAAATACCAAAACACTTTAGAAAAATCCCAAATTTTTCTGGGATGATCTCTGTCATCCTCATAACTTCCTGGAATTTTTCCAGATTTATTTTCCTATATTTACATTTATTTATCTATTTTTAAATCTTATTAAAACACTAAATATATCAAAAATAACAAAACTCTTTAGAAAAATCCCAAATTTTTCTGGGATGATCTCTGTCATCCTCATAACTTCCTGGAATTTTTCCAGATTTATTTTCCTATATTTACATTTATTTATATATTTTTAAATCTTATTAAAACACTAAATATATCAAAAATAACAAAACTCTTTAGAAAAATCCCAAATTTTTCTGGGATGATCTCTGTAATCCTCATGACTTCCTGGAATATTTCCAGAATTTAAAACTTATTTTTCAAGCCATTTTCACCCAAAACCGAGCTAGAAAGCCCTAGAACTCGTTTCACCAAAAAGCCTACTTAGACTTTTCCAACTGAGCTCAAATTTTGTGGGTGACTTTTATATCTTATAAAAAGCCTATCTTAAATTTTCCAGAATTTTTCATCGTGTTTAGCTATTTTTCACTATTTTTGGCCAAAACCGAGCATTAAATTCACCAAATATTCATCTTTTATCCAAAAATTACCAAAAATTCACAGATCTCATATTTTCACGTGTAGATCATCTCTGTGAAATTTCGTGACCCAAATCTAAGCACACAACAATCTGTCCATTTTACACATAACACACGAAAACCGAACTATCTCGTGTTTTCTAGCTTTAGATCGCAAAGATCTTGGTTTCTAGCCTTTGCTAGCCGCTAGATTCAACACTTACAAGCACAATAACACTATACCAAGCAAACTATACCAACAATCAAACCATTTCTTTCAAAGTGTCGGTTTTTATGTAAAAACAAAGGTTTTAACCGTAAAAATCCGTTCTCGACTCTTTTACTCATTTCTTGGACCAAGATCCTTTGTATAACATGTATACATCTCTTGATCATGCAAGAGTCGGTTTCATCTCGGGTTTCCACCCATCTTTCACTTGGAAACTCATTTTAACAAGATTTTAACCGTAAAAATTCGTTATAAACTCTTTTAACTCATCACTTGGATCAAGATTTTTTGTATAACTTGTATACATCACTTGATCATGCGAGAATCGGTTTCAACTCGGGTTTTCACCCATTTTTACATTTGAAACCTCCTTTTCTCAAGATCATGAAGTTAGAAAACAAAATTCAAGCTTAAAAACATATGTTATACCTTCAAATCTTGGTTAGAACTTGGGTTCTTTGGATGAACTTTGAAGGGTTTGGAGAGTTGAGAGAGTTTTGATTGTTTTATGTTAGAAAAAAAAAAGAAATGAATGTGTATAATGTGTGTATATGGCCGGCCCTATGGGTGGTGTGGGGGGGGGGGGGCCCACAAGTTCAATATTAGCCACAAATTTGGATTACACAATCCGGATAATGTTGTGGATAGTCTGGTTCAGTTCGTTTCTCGTTTAAACTCGTAATTCGGCTTAAAACGAGCCTAAAATGGTCGTTTTTCGGGTTAAAATGAAATTTACATAAAACTGATTTAAAAACTTTAAAAACTTAACCCATGACATTAAAACATCATATTATTAATAATTACGCATCTTTTTCGGCTTGATTGATCGTCTCTTGCTTGGTTTGGTGTTAAAGGTTTCGTTTAGCGTACCGACGTACCATTAAATCGAAATCCTTTTTCTGTGCTATAATTCACCTATCCCGAAGCATTAATACTTCGTAAATATCACTAAACATTATATACATCGTCTATAATGTAATTCCCGATTCGTTCGGGTTTCAATAATCGTTCATTGGTTAATTGTAATTCCAATACGATTCACTATATAATCGAGTATGATTCGTACTATGAATCATATATACTCGTATAAACGTACTATAACTCATATAATCAATATTAAATGACACGTAAATAGCATATTCCGGCTAGGGTATACCTGGATTTGCCGGAATCGTTACATTCTCCCCCCGTTATAAAAGTTTCGTCCTCGAAATTTTACGCGACAACTACTTCCTTTTGAGGAAACAGGTGGGGGTATTTCTTCCGAAATTCGTCCTTTCGTTCCCAAGTAAATTCTGGGCCTCGTTGCGAATTCCATCTAACCTTGACCAACGAGATCTTATTGTGTCTAAGTTGCTTGATCTTACCGTCCACTATTTCAATGGGCTCCTCTACGAAGTTGAGCCTATAACTTATTTGAACACCCTCTAAGGGTAACACCGATGTCTCATCCGCCAGACATCTTTTCAAATTTGACACATGAAACACGTTATGAACTGCACTTAGTTCCTCAGGCAGTTCTAGTCGGTAAGCTACCGGACCGATTTTCGCAGTAATAATGAATGGTCCAATATATCTAGGGGCCAACTTCCCCGCCTTTCCAAATCTGACCACTCCTTTCCAGGGTGATACTTTCAGATATACTTTTTCACCCTTCTCAAATGACAACGATTTTCGACGGGTATCGGCATAACTCTTCTGCCGGTCCCGCGCGGCTTTTAGGTTGTTCTTAATTTCAAGAATCTTGCTGGTCGTCTCCTGGACCATATCCGATCTAATGACCTGCGGGTCTCCCACTTCAGACCAGCAAAGTGGTGATCGGCACTTCCGCCCATACAATGCTTCATAAGGTGCTGCCTTTATATTGCTATGGTAACTGTTATTATAGGAAAATTCAACGAGTGGGAGATGTTGATCCCAATTTCCCTTAAAGTCCAGTACGCAGGCACGAAGCAAATCCTCCAAAGTTTGAATGGTCCTCTCAGACTGACCATCGGTCTGAGGGTGGTAAGCTGTGCTTAGGTCAATACGTGTTCCCAACGCTTCTTGGACAGCTTGCCAAAGTTTGGAGGTGAAATGGCTATCCCTATCGGAGATGATCGAGATGGGGATGCCATGACGAGACACTATTTCATTTATATAAATTTGCGCAAGTCTCTCGGTGTTATAATTATTTCTAATTGGAATAAAATGTGCCGATTTGGTTAATCGATCCACGATTACCCAAATTGCATCATGACCTCGGGGCGTCTTGGGGAGATGCGTCACAAAATCCATTGTGATTTGCTCCCATTTCCATTTGGGGATCTCCGGTTGTTGTAACATCCCCGAGGGTTTCTGGTGTTCCGCCTTAACCCTCGCACACGTCGTACACTTGTCGACGTAGGTGGCTATATCCTTTTTCATACCCGGCCACCAGTAAAATTCTTTCACATCCTTGTACATTTTATCTGATCCCGGATGTATGGAATATTTCGATTTATGCGCTTCATCCATGATCAAATCACGAAGGTCATGGAGGGTCGGAATCCAAATCCGACTTTTGAAATAGAGAATTTCGTCCACACGCTGTTCGAAATTCTTCTCATTCCCGTAAAGTCCTTCTTTATCCAATTGGTCCTCTTTCGACGCCTCGCGTTGAGCGACTCGAATTAAATCCGAAAGGCTCGATTGGACTACCATTCCCAACGCTCGCACGCGTAGTGGCTTAACTCGATCTTTCCTACTCAAGGCATCGGCTACAACGTTAGCCTTGCCGGGGTGATATCGGATGTCACAGTCATAGTCACTTAGTAACTCGACCCACCTTCGTTGTCTCATATTCAGTTCTTTCTTATCGAATATGTGCTGCAAACTTTTATGATCAGTGAAGATGGTGCACTTTGTACCGTAGAGGTAGTGTCTCCAGATTTTAAGTGCAAAGATGACTGCTCCCAGTTCCAAGTCATGAGTAGTGTAGTTTTTCTCATGAACTTTCAACTGTCGAGACGCATAGGCTATGACCTTTTTATTTTGCATCAACACGCATCCTAACCCTTTACGGGATGCGTCACAATATACAACAAATCCATCGTCTCCGTCGGGGAGACTTAAGATTGGCGCTTGGCACAATCTTTGTTTTAGCGTTTGAAACGCCGTTTCCTGCTCTTCACCCCATTCATACTTCCGATCCTTTTGAGTCAGGAGGGTTAAAGGTTGGGCGATGCTGGAAAAGTTCTCTATAAATCGACGATAGTATCCAGCTAAGCCTAAGAATTGGCGGATTTCCTTTGGAGATTTGGGCGCTTGCCAATTCTTAATTGCTTCAACCTTACTCGGATCAACGTGTATTCCTTGGTGGTTTATAACGTGACCGAGGAATTGCACCTCTTGTAACCAGAAGTTACACTTGGAGAATTTTGCAAATAACTTCTCCTGATCCAGGAGCTCTAAAACTAACTTTAAGTGTTGCTCGTGCTCTTCTTTACTCTTTGAGTAAATCAAAATATCGTCAATAAATACAATGACGAATTTGTCAAGATAGGGTTTACAGACTCGGTTCATGAGATCCATGAACACCGCTGGCGCATTTGTTAGTCCAAAAGGCATAACTAAAAATTCATAGTGGCCGTAGCGAGTCCGAAACGCGGTTTTTGGGATATCCTCCTCCTGAATTTTAACTTGGTGGTATCCCGATCTAAGATCAATCTTTGAGAAATAGCTCGCACCTTGTAGTTGGTCGAACAAATCATCGATCCGGGGAAGAGGATACCTATTTTTGATGGTTAACTTGTTCAATTCCCTGTAGTCAATGCACATTCGAAGGCTTCCGTCCTTCTTTTTCACAAATAGTACAGGTGCACCCCACGGGGAATAACTGGGACGTATAAACCCCTTATCCAACAATTCCTGCAACTGGTTGGATAGTTCTTGCATCTCGGACGGTGCAAGTCTGTAAGGGGCCTTAGCAACAGGGCCAGCTTGAGGAAGTAAGTCGATTCTGAATTCAACTTGTCGGGTTGGCGGTAATCCAGGAAGTTCTTCTGGGAAAACTTGTGGAAATTCGCGCACCACTGGAATATCGTCCACCCGTTTTTCCTCAGAATCAGCGGCCGTCAGGCTCGCTAGATACGCCACACATCCCTGACGTATATATTTCAACACCTTGAGGTGGGATATAAATGGCATCATGGTGCCGGATTTTTCTCCCTGCACTAATACCTCCTCGTCATCCGACACCCGGATCTTGACGACTTTCTTTTCACAATTTATTTCTACCTTGTTGCGTGCTAGCCAATCCATTCCCACTATCACATCAAAACTACCCAGTTCTACCGGTAACAAGTCAATCAGAAAGGATTGTTCGTTTAGAATAAAAGGACAATTCCGAACGATTTGATTGACTATCATGGTCTTACCGTTAGCGACTTCTACGGTATAGGGTTCTATGGATTCACTAACCGGCATGTTTGCTATTAATAGGAATTTAACGGAGACAAAACTTCTATCAGCACCCGTATCAAATAATACTGAAGCGTAATGGTCAGAAACAAGGAATGTACCTGTCACTACGCTGGGGTCCTGGCGTGCTTCGCTCGCCCCTATCACGAAAGCTCGGCTTCTCGCCGGGTTGGACGACGATGCCTGACCCGTGGGTTGTCTCCCGTTTCCTCCTTGGTTCAGTTTCGGGCAGTTTCTTTTGAAGTGATCCGTGCTGCCGCATTCGTAGCAGGCACGGCTAGTGGTCACCATTTGGTTTCCTTGCGGGTTTTGCTGCAGGGCTGGTTGGGTCCTAAATGGTTGAGCACGAATTGGTTGCGGTTGTCGATTTAGGTTGTTCAGGTTTGTCCTACATTTTGGTGCTGTGTGCCCAATCCTGCCGCACCGGTGGCACACCACCTCTTTGCACACGCCACTATGGTGGTAACCACATTTCCCGCACCTAGGAAACGTTCCCTTCTGCGGTTCTTGCCTTCCGCCCGAACTAGTCATGGCATAGCTCTGGGCAGCGGGCCTAGCTCGTTTGCTTTGCTGCTTTTCTTGGATTCTATGCTCATGCGTACCCCGTTTTCCCCCAGCGGATTCTCCTGTCACCTTTAGTGATCCGCTCCGCAAGAAATCATACGTGACTATGCCAGCCTGTGTCACTGCACTTTCATACGTCCGGTGTCCCCCCGCGTTGACTATGCTCCTCACTACCGGAGTAAGTCCCCAGATATAACGTTCCACCCTCTTCGTCTCCGGGGTGACCAACCACGGTACTAAGCATGACAGTTCATTAAACTGATTGGTATAACCCAAGTGGTCCGCCCCCTTCATCTCCAGATTCCACAACTCATTTTCCAGTTTCTGCAATTCATTCTTTGGACAGAAATGTTCCAACACAAGAGCCTTAAGCTCCGTCCAGGTCATGTGGTTTGTCGCCACCTGACCTCGAGTCTGTACTATGGTGTTCCACCATGTCAAGGCATGGTCGGTGAATGTACAGGTGGCGTACTTAACGATACAATCCTCGGGACAGTTGCTAATATTCACCACTGATTCTATTTTCTCTATCCACTTAACTAACCCATTCGGTCCTTCAGACCCGCTAAACTCTAATGGCTTGCACAACATGAAATCCTTGATCGAACATCCCCTGGATGCACGAATTGGTTCCGTACGGTTTGTCTCTACCGTAGGTATAGGGCCATTGCTGTCAGTAACGACCACCCTAGGCGGTGCGTCATTACTCGGAATAGTGTTATCATTCCTTGGAGGATTAGCATTTTGTTCCCCGTCATTATTTATGGGCGTTTGATTGCTCGGAGGGGTTGGATTGGTCGAGTTATTAATACTGGCGGCGATGCGCGATACTATATCCGGTATCGCCGCCTCCAACTGTTGAGCAATCAAACGGCTCACATCTACTTCCGATATTTTCGTTGATCGTTTCGGTGCCATTCTACACAACATCAAGAAATACATATAATCAATACCATTTCAAATTATAAAACACAATACATATTTCATTCATTAGTAAACATGGATACATATTACACCAACATCAGTTTACATACTTTCCAGTCAACATTACATAACTAAGTTTTATTACAAGGGCCCTATGTCGGTATCATCTCGACATAACCCGTAAAAGGGTCAGTGCTTGAATGATACCCAAAAGTATCGATAATGATATGCCCTAAAAGAGACCCCCTATGGGCCAGTGGTTGTATCATCACTAAACAAGATTCACTCCATGTTAGCATCACCACTAACTGCTCACATGGAGTATCAAAAAGCGGTTCAAGATTCTACCATCTAACACATCTACACATGGTGGTAAACCAACCCCACCAACACCGCCACCAGCACCACCAACACCGCCACCATAACCCGCATTCGGGTTTCCATCTGGCCGATCAACCAGTGGGAGTAGGAGCACTCCCTCTTTAACTGGTTAATAGCATACTGGTGGTCCAGTATGCTGTCCCCGAGGTACGCCCGCCTCTTTACCCCCACGACCAGGGCGGCAGAGTGCTCGTTCACCTGTTCGGTGAGAACACGTAGCCAAGCCGCCAAGTCCCGTTCCTGCCTCGGAAGACCCCACACAGGTAGGGTCGCAGGCTCGGACTGGGGGCGGGAGGACTCGCCCCTATGGTAAGTGGATCTGGGTGGGGTAACAGTGGGCGGAACATACGGGGCACTGATCCGCGCCGTGAGGCGGGGACCGTGTCTGGGGGGAATCGGGGCGGTCTGTGGTGCGGGCGGGGTAGGAGACCTGGTAACCCTAGCAGGGGAGGGTAAACTAGCACTCCTAGCTGGGGTGGTCTGTCTAGAAGTACTATGACTAGCCTCCGAAGGCTCGGAGCTGGGTGCTACACTTGGGCTTCCAGAGGCCCCGGAACTGACCTCTTCCGGGTCCTCTTCCGTCGACACACTAGGTGTTCTTGCCATTTTTACCTGCACACAAGTTAACAAACATATTGTCCCTTTTCATAGTGTAATTCATAATCAAATTAACATGCATTTACATATACAATTTTACCACATAATAATATTATCATATATTTACACATATGTTGCCAATTTTACCTATTTAAATTCCCCGTGACTTCCCCTGAATTCCCTCGTGTAGCCAAGTCGGTTATTATGTTCCGGACCATAATAACCCACTTGTCCATCCAAGTTCATCCCGATCTCGTCACAATATATTATTAGTTGATATTCAGATCCTATAATACTTGAGCTACTGGTTATATTTTAGGTATCTCTTTCAGACATCCTAATTCTTTATAACCAATGGCTTTGATACCAAGTTCTGTAACACCCCGTAACCGCAGCGGAAACGTACAGGGATGCAACAGACACATCTGATATCAACAGCATTGCTTATAAGGAAAACACCACTACATTAATTTATAACATATTACATTGTTGCGAGTTTCGTTACTGTCTAGGTGTTACACACATATTTTACCGATAAGACATTAATAAATTCATTACAAAACATAGAGCAGCAAGCTTCCAACAGGTAGCACAGATAGTTAAGCACATATCAATCATTCCAACTTGGGCATACCTAGAAAACATGTAAAGAAAACTGGTCAACTACGAATAGTTGGTGAGTTTCACTAATTTAAATAAATACTGACAAATCATTTTAATAGTCATTTATTAGCAATATAATCATGCTGGGAACTATGTTACCCCAGAACATTTCCATTAACTTTCTGGGAACTATGTTACCCCAGAACAATAATAACCCCTGGGAACTATGTTACCCCAGAACAATAAATACCCCTGAGAACTATGTTACCCCAGAACAATAATAACACCTGGGAACTATGTTACCCCAGAAAAATAATAACCCCTGGGAACTATGTTACCCCAGAACAATAATAACCCCTGGGAACTATGTTACCCCAGAACAATAATAACCCCTGGGAACTATGTTACCCCAGAACAATAATACATGATAAACATTTTATATATTCTGTGCATCAGACCATATATATATAAATATACAAGTATTTCCATACGATCGGTATGTACTTAAATACTTTAAATAAGACATGTTTTCCGCCCCGGAAAATATAATTGAAACAATTCATTAAAAGGGGCTCGTGAAAACTCACCTTTTTGTGAGTCGGTGGGTAATATAAGGAACATCTACGTGCCTGGATCTGTAATATAATATCTAGTCGTTACTATATAATTCCCATATCTTAAATACGTATCAATCGGTACATCTGGGAACATTGTTAACCCAGTACTGTACTCGATTCGGGAACAATGTTAACCCCGTGACACTTCTAAGGACTCAGATTGTGACATTGCTTAGAGTTTGACAGTCTAAATTATCATTTTTATGTTTTTCTTTGATTCGCGTGCCTAGCACGGTTATCCGTTTTTAAGTTTCAAAAATGAGTTTGGGCCACACCCGACCCAAAAATGGTGTTTGGATGCTATTTTAGTTAAAGTGATGAAATTAGAGCTCAGTTTGACACCCCGTTTGGCCGCGGGGCCCGTTTCCGTCATTTGGGTGCCGGAAACAGTAAAATCGGGTAAAATTGCCCAAATCATCCGAATTATTTTCGGATGATTTATTTTTACTTAATTTACTTAGATTTATGAAAATAGTCCATTTTTAAAGTTTTCATGTACCAGTCAGCTCGCTTATGCGAACTTTGCCGGTTTACACGTTTTAAGCTTTAAATATTTGTTTTTACGTTCTTTTTAGCACAAATAATTACCCGTTTAGTCTCGGGTCTTGAATTTTTGCACAAAACTTATTTTGACAGAAAGAAAATTTTACAAAATTTTTCCAGATTTATTTTCTTATATTTACATTTATTTATCTATTTTTAAATCTTATTAAAACACTAAATATGTCAAAAATACCAAAACACTTTAGAAAAATCCCAAATTTTTCTGGGATGATCTCTGTCATCCTCATAACTTCCTGCAATTTTTCCAGATTTATTTTCTTATATTTACATTTGTTTATCTATTTTTAAATCTTATTAAAACACTAAATATGTCAAAAATACCAAAACACTTTAGAAAAATCCCAAAATTTTCTGGGATGATCTCTGTCATCCTCATAACTTCCTGGAATTTTTCCAGATTTATTTTCCTATATTTACATTTATTTATCTATTTTTAAATCTTATTAAAACACTAAATATATCAAAAATAACAAAACTCTTTAGAAAAATCCCAAATTTTTCTGGGATGATCTCTGTCATCCTCATAACTTCCTGGAATTTTTCCAGAATTTAAAACATATTTTTCAAGCCATTTTCACCCAAAACCGAGCTAGAAAGCCCTAGAACTCGTTTCACCGAAAAGCCTACTTAGACTTTTCCAACTGAGCTCAAATTTTGTGGGTGACTTTTATATCTTATAAAAAGCTTATCTTAAATTTTCCAGAATTTTTCATCGTGTTTAGCTATTTTTCACTATTTTTGGCCAAAACCGAGCATTAAATTCACCAAATATTCATCTTTTATCCAAAAATTACCAAAAATTCACAGATCTCATATTTTCACGTGTAGATCATCTCTGTGAAATTTCGTGACCCAACTCTAAGCACACAACAATCTGTCCATTTTACACATAACACACGAAAACCGAACTATCTCGTGTTTTCTAGCTTTAGATCGCAAAGATCTTGGTTTCTAGCCTTTGCTAGCCGCTAGATTCAACACTTACAAGCACAATAACACTATACCAAGCAAACTATACCAACAATCAAACCATTTCTTTCAAAGTGTCGGTTTTTATGTAAAAACAAAGGTTTTAACCGTAAAAATCCGTTCTCGACTCTTTTACTCATTTCTTGGACCAAGATCCTTTGTATAACATGTATACATCTCTTGATCATGCAAGAGTCGGTTTCATCTCGGGTTTCCACCCATCTTTCACTTGGAAACTCATTTTAACAAGATTTTAACCGTAAAAATTCGTTATAAACTCTTTTAACTCATCACTTGGATCAAGATTCTTTGTATAACTTGTATACATCACTTGATCATGCGAGAATCGGTTTCAACTCGGGTTTTCACCCATTTTTACATTTGAAACCTCCTTTTCTCAAGATCATGAAGTTAGAAAACAAAATTCAAGCTTAAAAACATATGTTATACCTTCAAATCTTGGTTAGAACTTGGGTTCTTTGGATGAACTTTGAAGGGTTTGGAGAGTTGAGAGAGTTTTGATTGTTTTATGTTAGAAAAAAAAAAGAAATGAATGTGTATAATGTGTGTATATGGCCGGCCCTATGGGTGGTGTGGGGGGGGGGGCCCCACAAGTTCAATATTAGCCACAAATTTGGATTACACAATCCGGATAATGTTGTGGATAGTCTGGTTCAGTTCGTTTCTCGTTTAAACTCGTAATTCGGCTTAAAACGAGCCTAAAATGGTCGTTTTTCGGGTTAAAATGAAATTTACATAAAACTGATTTAAAAACTTTAAAAACTTAACCCATGACATTAAAACATCATATTATTAATAATTACGCATCTTTTTCGGCTTGATTGATCGTCTCTTGCTTGGTTTGGTGTTAAAGGTTTCGTTTAGCGTACCGACGTACCATTAAATCGAAATCCTTTTTCTGTGCTATAATTCACCTATCCCGAAGCATTAATACTTCGTAAATATCACTAAACATTATATACATCGTCTATAATGTAATTCCCGATTCGTTCGGGTTTCAATAATCGTTCATTGGTTAATTGTAATTCCAATACGATTCACTATATAATCGAGTATGATTCGTACTATGAATCATATATACTCGTATAAACGTACTATAACTCATATAATCAATATTAAATGACACGTAAATAGCATATTCCGGCTAGGGTATACCTGGATTTGCCGGAATCGTTACACTATTACAGATATCAAACCAAAGCAACTATCCAAAATACAATATAAATCAAGCAACCTATGTGATATCATTAAACCATAATGAATTAACTTTTAAAAGCTTGAACTTTATTAATCTCTCTCATCACTAACTCCCCCGATTCCCGAATTACCTGTAAACAAAAAAAAAAACAACAAAGAAAACACGGCTGAGTCAAAAATTGCCCAGTAACGGATAGAACAATAGTCTATGTAAAGACGAATGAAGGGAAAAAAATAAGTCTAAGAACTTTGATTCAAACTTGAAACCAACATTTTTACTGAAACATATACTAAATAAAATTCTGAGGTATGATCCGACACTTGGTCAGAACATAATCAAACGCATACGAAGGCATATCATAACATATACACACATTAAACCACGTGACTACCCGTATCAAGAACTCAAAAGTCACATGAGACAGAAGCACTCACGAGCCTAAACAGAACAGACTGGTACACAACTAGCTAGTCCATGCACCTATGAGATGGTGAGTGCGGCGTACACCCATTATTCCATCTCCACAAAACAAACATAAACTCAGAGCTAAGATCGATCTATCTGCCTCTAGGGTCCAAAGTGCTATGCAAGCACAAGCTTGAGACGCCGTGAACTTTTATTACGCACCGTCACGATAAGTGCATGCCGTTGACGGCCATACGACATTTCAGTTTTGATCGGGTAACAGAGTACAAAAGCTAACTTTTATGCAACGAAATGCTACTAGCGGAACATGCAATAATGCATACAAAATACATAATCTATTGCATGCTACAAAATCATTATAAAATATAATATGCCAGCTAAACCGAACTCAAACTATAGCTAAAAGATAACGAAACTACAAAGTGACGGACACCGAATAATAAAAATGGATATTATTAATGCTACGAGTACACGAAAACAGAAACCGCACTACAAAGTAACGAAGTATACATTATACTATGAGTGAAAGAAACCAGAAACCGTACCTTATTCAAATAAGCGAAACAAAGCAAGGTCACATAAAAATCTAAGTTCCCCGTACGTCCTACGAAAACATATGGTTTAGTTTCTTGTAGGATTAATCATATATAACTTAAATTATCGTGTTGGTGATTCGTTACTTACGGATTTTTCCGACGGACACTTTTAGAATTCACGTTGTTTTTTCAAATTATTGAAATCTCATTATTGTAATTTATTGCACAGTTCGTTAACTGACACCAATTTTTTCATAGGATCAATAGTTTTTATATAATATCTTTATCCATATTATATGGTGAACGCATATTTACATATTTAGTTTGATTAATTATAAAACAGAAGGCTAAACTAGTATTATAATAGTATTACTCCATATAGCTTCTTTAATCTAATTATGAAGGCAGCACTAAACGAAAAAGCTTTAAAAGTTTCTTCAAGAAACTCATACTCAATTCTAAATGTAAACGAACAGAACAAAACGAACGCTAAGAGACTTCTTTTGTTTATATTATTATTCTTTTGATAACGTCATAAATTTCAAACGCATATTTCAATTATAAAGGTTTTCATCGGCGGAACAATCAACTAACCCACGCCATATTAGAACATGTTAAGAGCATATACAAACCAAATGCGGATGATCAAAACTGTTACCTCACAAGCCGAACAAAACCGTGAGGGAACACAGGTGTGTGACGGTGGCCGAGTAGCGGAACAAGACGTCAAATAGTGTGCAACAGTGATGGTACGCGGCGGTCGTAGTGGCTGTGACTGGTGGTTGCGGCGATAGATTTGAGTGGTGTTCTAAAGGTGACGGAGGGCCGCTATAGCTCCAACTGAGGCGGAGGTGGCGGTGTCAAAAGGTGGCGTGAGGTCCTTAAAACAAACACAAAAATGGCAGCGGTGGTTGTCTCTAGTGATAACAGATTACGGTGATTATGGTGGTTCACGGCGGACTATGATGGTCTTCGGAGAGTATGAAATCCGCGATGGGTTTTTGATCTCATTGATTTACGTGGCTTAAGGGTTATATAAGCCAAGTGATAGAGGTTCTCGTCGTAATGCTTATTCTTCGAATAGTTAGTTTGTGGCAACTAAGAGATAATTGAGGTTGTTGGTTAAAAAAATTAACACGTGATGGAAGGAAAAAAAATAGGTTTACTAATCATGTTGAAACAAGGATTATCCAAATCATTAAATAGATTTCTTTTTATTTTATTATGCATATATAATTTTGTTAGCCATTTTTTTAAATATATTATGATCATATAAACATTAATATATCATATTTTGTAAAACATAGATTTACGGGTATTACACCTAGGGTGAGCATATATTTGCATAAAATCTCATTCAACACCCATTGATCAAGAAATTTTACTCATGGCTTGTTAGGTTCGATTCTACGGTTCAGGTCCATGCAACCTTGTTTGTGCCACTCTTCGTTCATTGAGATTACTAGATTAGGCCTCAACATAAAAAATATAATCATCTTTATCGGGTCTCCTCATAGCAAGGTCCACATAGGATATCGGGTCCAAGTATAAGGAGGCTCACGCATAACTTCATAACTAGAAATTACATTTTGACCCTTTACCATGAAAGGAAGTTCACGATCTAATCTCATACCAAATTTTAAGTCGACAAGGCGTCTCAAACTCTTTGGTGGCCTAAAACGACATTTAAAAGCGTTGCTTTAAAAAGTTATTTTGTTTTTACTCCAAATAAATCAAAATGTTATTTTTTTTTTCAAATGTGTAAGTAAAGTAGTTCCTCACCTTCATAGACTTGGTTCAAATTAAAAGCCGCTCAAATCACACTAATCAGATCCTAAATTATACATCTATATTTATTAGTTTTATTTTGAAAATTGAAGGCCTTAAGAGGTGAGGAGGTCTAAAACCATAGCTTCATTTCGATGTCCCTAAAAACGGCCCTGAAGTCAAACCATGTTCATTTGACCAGCCTTTTAGATGACTTTGTTAGCCAATAATGCGAGATTTAGTTCTAACAAAGTACCAAGGCCAATATCCAATCTTTATGCAATCTTGTGACCCCATTTACCTTTCAAAGGTTTAAAAAGTCTTAGATCTAACATAAACACAACCTTTAATCTTGTTCTTTACCTTTTCGCGTTTCTAGATCTGGATCCGAGTGATGGGATGATAGATCTAGCTATCTTTGATGTTTTCTTGCACAAGGTGTGATGGAATTGATCTCGGATGTTGGTGCTTGAGAGGAAGATTAAGGTAGCGTTTGATATGAAGGAATAAAAGAGAGAATGTAATGACTCATTGTGAGAAAATGAAAAAAAGTGGTGTTTGGTTGCTCAATGTAATGAAATCATTGATTACACATAGAATACATTACATCACAACATTCCTTCTCACCCCCTTTTCTTCTTAAAAACACCACCTAACAACGATGACAACCACCACCACCACCATCACCCCATACCATCTGAGTGCCACCACTATTGTCGCCACAACCTAACCACCACCACCGCCACTGTCGCAGCGACCACCACCACCACTACTACCTTATCACCAAAGCTACCACCATTGTCGTAGCCACCACAACCACCGTCACTGTCGTCGCCTGATCACTACCGCCACCACGACCACCATTGCTTGACCATCGACACCACTACCACCCATACTGCCACCGCTACCACCATTTTTGTTGCTAGTGCTACCACTACCCCCACCATTGCCATTGCCATTTTATATTTTGTGTCAAACCCCGGTTTAGGGCCTAGGCGTGTAACCAACAGTTGGTACCTGTTTTGTAAATATATCAGAGTTTTAGCGGAAGTCTTTAATTTAAAAAATATTAATTTATATTTTTAAACATTAGTTTATTTGTAAACCTTAATAAAATATTTGATTTATTAGAAAGCTTGTCGAACAAATATTCGAGAGTTTAATTTGTAATCCTTGTTTGATTTATAAAACATGTTTAAATATTGTTTTACAATATTTTAATATTTAAAAACTAAGTCATCTCTACCTTGCGAGCATCTATCTTCTTGGATGGCTATAGTTCCTTGCTACCAGTGCTAACTTTATTTCGTGTGACATTGGGGGGGAAATACGTCAGCGATTTGCTGGTGAATCGTTGACTCTAAAAACATTTATATAAATCTTTCTTTTACTGACAAGATAATTTTCATGAAACAATCTCAACAGAAACGTCTATTATTTCTGGGATTGTGCCACTGCCATACACACACAATTATAGTTCTCCGGGAACTGACACCTTTTGGAGAACTTTTATTATGACCTCTAGTCTGCGGCCACGTAGCCTTGACTGATAGACTAAATTGATTATGTTTGGATCCAGACACATGTGTACTCAGTCTGAGTTGTTTTTATTTTCTATCTTGTATTTTTAATAGGAATCACGTAATCCCATAAATCTTTATTTGTCTGTCTTTGTTTAAGATAAACAACCCGTTTATATTGACTGAAAAAAGGTTTAACGTATTCACCTGTGACTGTTTGTTCTGAATGATGTAGTGATCTCGTTTGAAAACCTTTGTGAATGAATGAATGATTGACCTATAATAAAATAGGTTTATATAAATACCCGGATCGTCTTTTAATCCGGCTACAGACCTTTAGTATGGTTTTGATAGCTTAAACTTTGATTGATCTTTTGTTCGAATGAAATATTTTTGATATGAAATCTTTCTCTTTATTTGCTAAACATGTGCTGTGTTTCTTCTTTAAGAAGAAATGTTTATGCTATGTTTCTTCTTCAAGAAGAAACGTCGTTTATCTAAAACCTTTGTATGTTAACTCTTATGTTTCTTAATAATAAAGAAACACTATCTTAACTATAACCTTTGTTCATAAACTTTTATTAAACATTTCAACTACATCTTTTGTATGTAAAAGCTTAGATTTCTTAATCATAAAGAAATTATATTTTTGCTATAATTTTTGTTTATACTATTTTGTATTTCTTAATCATAAAGAAATTTTATTTAATTGTTATAATTTGATCAATGTCTAGGCTATACCCTTGACTAGGGTCTAAGCCTTTATTATTTTATTAATATTTTATTCGGGCATTATGCCTACCTTGTTTGGCTTATTATTTTCTAGACTCTCGGGCAGCACTTCGACGCTTTCACGTATATTGAGAATCTTGATCAACAACTCCTCGGCTCACAAATCGAGGCACGCCGGTCTTCAAAACCCGTCGGTACGCACTCTGAGGCGAAATGTCGGGTCATCTCGGGTCGGCACGGTTTTCAAGGTCGTCACGCGTTACGAGGTCGGCACGCAAAACGAGGTGCGCCGATCGTCTGGATTGTCGGCACGAACACCGAGGTGTCGTCGGTATATGGTACGGATTACGAGGTGATGATTGTCAGGTCGGTGGCACTGAAACCGAGGTAGAGGGAGAAAGTATTTTCTAGAGAGAGAGTGGAGTGGTGTGAAAAAATGAGTCATGAACCCTCCTATTTATAGCTGAAATTTGTCCCATCGCGATACGCGATGGAACCTTTCTTTTGGTCATCGCGTATCGTGATGACATGTGTTACTCAGATAGTTTTCACGTGTCACCACATGATGTGCTAGAAACAGTCAATTAAATATTAACTAAACTAAACAAGAAATAAAAACTAGACTTAAGACTCAACTACACAAAACACCGGCAAGTAAACCGGTCAATTGTACTAAAGCTAAGTAAGTCCGGAATATCGAACCCACAGGACTCTATAAATTACGTTAATTAGCTAATTAGACTCGACTTACGACACGACTATTTATTATTAATGTTTTAAGGGGATTTTTAAACTAATATTTTAAACTAAGAAATTAAATAAACAAGTAAACTAGAGACAAGCAATTAATCACAAGATCGAAACCAATAAGAGAAGGAATCTACCTAGGTAAGAATCCCGTGCATCAACAATCATCAAGAAATGAACAACTAATATGATATGGAAACTGATTTCTAAACGTATTCACCTAACAAACCCTAAAGAACCCTTGATCGCATCAAGTAAAATCCTAAAGAATAATTAATAGATTATTAAGCAATCATTTATATTGATTTCCTTACATTTATCAATTAGGGTTAATTATTAGTATCTAAAGCAAGCAATCTTACGAAACACTAAACCTTAGATAAGTTGATATACTTATCATGACATCATGAACAAGGATCAACACAATAAGCAAGAATATTGTCACTATTCTATCCTAGCATGCGATTGACCAAGACACATGAACAACTCCTCACCTTACAGCTATTGGAATTTAGCAGTACATTTAAAACCCTAACCAACTATCAACTAGCTTCTATGATATAATAGGCCTATTCAACCATAATAATCAAAACACCAAGTAATGATTAAACATAAACCCTAAATCTAAAGAACACTATCAAAATATAAAAGATCTATGTGAAGCATTAGTTAACAATCAATCAAGATATTAAATATTCATATGCATCATGAAAGCAAAATCAAGTCTTTTACTATTAAAATAATGATACCATAATCAAATCAATTGTCCAAAGCAAGAATCAAGTTAATACATGTACATCAAACCTAGGTAGACATGAAGTCTAACCTAGAATCATTATTAAAAACAATCCTAAACAAGTATTAAAAACAAAGAAGAAAGACATGATAATGAACAAGAAATGAAAGTTAGAGCGATAAAACCCTTTGCAATTGATCCTCGAACACCTCCTTGAAAGACTTTTTGATCCTCCTTGATTCCTAGCTTCAAATCACCTTCAAAACCTTGGTTTAACTCTCAAAATCGGGTGCTATTAGTTGTTCATTCGTCTAGGTTTTCAATAGTATATATATATATATATATATATATATATATATATATATATATATAAACGAGCTGGGCCTTAACACTTGCAAAACGCGCAGACCAGACTCCCTAGGCACCGCGCGACGGGCATGGCCTCCCCCGGTCGCATGGCGCGGCGCCCTCCAGGAGGGAATTTTCGTTTTTTGCTTTTTATTTGTTATTTAATCATGTTAGATCTCTTTTTTAAACTTCAAGTAACGATGAAAACTTCTAGACCTTCTTTTCCTTAACTCAAAAGCCACCATCTACATAAAAACTGTCACACCCCGACCAAAGGCGGTGGAACATGCCTGGGTGCAACGTGATTGGACAAATACACAAGACACTATTTAAAGTGACAATATTTAATCAACTCATTTATTTCATAAATCAATAAAAAACACATCTCGTTCATATAAACAAATTTGGAAACAAGTAGTAAATCATATTGTTCGTTTTACTAATACCCTAATAGTCTTGGTAACGTTTTTCATCAAGTCCTCGAGTCAACAAAAGTCAAACCGGTAACATTTCATAAAATAAAGTTTGTCAACAAAAAGGATGGTGAGCAATTCATAATTTTGAGCATATAAGTATATAGTAAGAAAAGCCACAAAACTAGTATACGAAACATTAAATAAGAGCTATAAACTTGGATAAAATAGTTATCGCTAACAAGTTAGCGACACCCAAATATAATGGGATGCCAAATAGTTTTAGATTTTATAGTTATCGTTAATTGCATTACGTCAACGCCACCTTGCCATGAGGGGTTGCCAAATGGTCTAGAATTTATAGTTCCACCATCCAAAGCGATAAACACATAGACAAATAAGCATAGAACACCAAATCGAGCAATTATTCAAGTAAAGTATACAACAACGTTTGTGGTTTAAGACCCAAGTAATAAACATTTAGTTTAGATAAAATGAAATGTCACCCCCCAAAACAAAAGATATAAAACAGGGTATGAAGTTGCTCACCTCGATTGATGAATTGAGAACTAATTAATGATGGATATATAGAAAGCTTGTGAACAAAACGAACGAATCCGACTTGAAACGAGAAACACCTTAGCTAAAAATAAATAATGTAATATATTAATGAAACTGAAACCATAATGAAACTATATTGGAAACATTGAATGAGAAGGTTCGGTTATGAATCGGGTTACTAGTTAGTTTATTAATGATTATGGACTCGTACTTAATTGGTAATTTAAAATAAAATAATATTATTAATAATAAGGATAGTTATGATAATAATAACTTTAGAACATTTTATATATATATATATATATCTAGATATATAAGATAATGGCGAATATAATAGATAATATACTACTCATCGAGAATTTGTTGTTAAAAGTAATAATAGTAGTAGTAATAATAAACATAATAATTATTACTTTATTGTTGAAAATGTTATTAATAGATTTATAAGTTTTATTAATAATAATTATTATTATAATAATTATATGTGTCATATTAATAATAACTAATACTTATAACATTTTAGTAATAGTAGTATTAGTGATAAAAAGGATATTACTCGAGTGACGACGACGTTAAATGGTAACTAGGCCCGACATGGTTTTCGGTTTAACAAAACAAGTAGATAATGTTAACAATACTAGATTTTAATAAATATTCCTTTATAATCATAATAATAAAGATAATAATAATCATAATAATAAATAATCTATTATTATGAAAAGAATGATAATAATAATTGTTTTGTTAAAAGTTAATAATAATAATAATAATAATAATAATAATAATAATAATAATCTTGTTAATGATAATAATAATAATAATAATTATCTTGTTAATTATATTAATTAATAATAATAATAATGCTAATAATAATATATTTTAGATAATAAACATGGGTTGCCGGAAAAACGGAAACAGAGAGAGGGAGACTTACTGAGAGAGAGAGGGTAGAGAGAGAGAGAGTTAGAGAGATAGGGAGAGACCGTGAGAGAGAGAGAGAGAGACGGTGCGAGAGAGAGAGAGAGCAGAGAGAGATAGAGTACGGCGAGAGGGAGAGAGGCCGGAGCAGAGAGAGAGACAAAGGCCGGAGCACGGCTTTTCTGGTCACCGGAAAAGCGACCGGAGAGGGGAAAGAGAGGGCTTTGCTCGCTGGAAAAATGAGAGAGGGGAGGTGAGTTTACCGGAGTTCGAGAAGGGAAGAGGGGGAGTGGCCGGAGGTCGTCGCCGGTCGGAAAATGGGGGTGGCCGGAATCGGGTCGCCGAAATCGACTAAGGAGGTGGGGGTGGCGGCTGGTGATGTTTATGTTGTAGGGTTAGGGTTTGTTGCTTATATAGGTAAGTATAAATGTTTAACTTAGGCCCCTCATGTTGATATTTTGTTAGAAATGAATTAAAAACTTGTATAAATATAAAGAAATCCATTTTAGCCCCTAAAGTTTATTTATACTGAGCTTATAAAATATAAGTAACAGTACTTTGACAATCCTCACACACGCTAGAGTTATATTATCAGTGATTTGATAAATTCTCGGTTCGGATTTACTAGCTTAACCAAAATTACGAAGTATAACTTATTAAATAAAACGCGAATAACAAACAAAATCGACATGTTACAAATTACAAAATGAATACAAACGAGACTCAAATTTGACGAATGTCACAAGATCCCCAACTTTTGGAAATTTCGTCCCGAAATTAAAATAAACTTAAAGAGAAAGTAATTATTAACGAATATTGTCTTTAGTAAGATAATTAAATGAACAATTTTTAAGCAAAAGAATAACGTCAAATCTTTGCATGACTCGAAAAAAAACGCTACAAATTAGAAACAAAATAAAGGCACTTATATAGAGGATGTACCCGGCGGCGTATCCACCATGCCCTTATCATGACTTCGCATTTTTTCGTTTTTCTGCCATCATCCTCGGGTTTGAGTTATCACACACAACCGTACTTACCATGGCTTCCATACGGGGATTTCGATAATTAAGTGTGCACCCATTATTATTTCGAATGTCGTATGGTCCACATGGTTCGTTCCATTTTGTGGTTTAAAAGACAAATTTATTTTGAAATCTTTAATTAATAAATGTGTAAATAAATTTGTTGAATTTTTTACCAATATTGATAAAACAATACTAGCGATTGAAAATTTCGGGATTGACTTTTTAATAGGTAGGAAAATGGGACACATATATGAAATAATTTAAAAGCTTAAAGTATAACCAAGGTGAAAATAACTATTTGATTTAAATAAGTAAAAACCGATCGAATAAATAAAAATCTAGGGTAGACAATTACGAGACGGGGATTGAAGTCAAATGTCCTCAGCGTGAAGAAATAAGTAAATCATTAAAATCCATGGTTTAAAGTCGCGTCATTAAATTAGTATAAAATCTAATGAGTGAAATTTTAATAATGAGAACTCTGATAGATGTAAATGAGAATCTAATAAAGGAAACTAGAATCCAGAGAGTGAAAAAATGAAAAATCCAATAGGTGTAAATGAGAAACCCAACAGTGAGTACATGGGGTAGGGGTAAACAATGTTACAATTAATAATAGCGTACGATGAGTTTTCATACATGAACAAACTTGAGGTTATAAGTAATTAGGATTACGATTGCGTGAAATCACGAGAATGAGGTGAGTTTATTTGGGGTGACGCATATGTGCATCAATATAAATAAAATAGCATTAGATTAACAATCAAAACAATCGATGAAATGTAATAAAACGTGAATACGGCCACTATTCTGAACCATTTATATAATCGTCATTATAATAACGGTTTCTAATAGCGACAAAACCTTGTAGACAGCCACACATAAGCCGTTAATAGATTAGATGAAATGATATAGAATAATGTATAGAATCGTGTTTACATAGATGCTCAAATATGAATAACATAGTTATGAAAGTATCATTTAAAAGATAATTGGAAGTATTACCCAAATTGTTGTTGAATAGTCGAATTTGGTCATGAATAATTAAGATACAAAATTGAAATCTCATGTGCATAATATTTTCATCGAAACCTTTCATCAAATGAAAAGAAAATCGCGATATTTTTGAGACTCGAATTTAATGTCTAAATATGTAAATCGGGTAGCGTATAATAGACTAAAATTGCAAATGAGGTCTTAGGTAAGACCGTTTAATTGTTTTTAAGAAATGTACATAATAACAAAGCATCGCGGTAAAACAATGCTAGGGAAAATATTTAAATCATTATTGAATGTAAAATCTTGTAACCCAAATTGATAAAGGAGTTTGTATACAGGTTGTGATAAAAAAATATTTATGAAAAAATGCTTGTGGTTATAAGAGGTAATAGTTCGCGTAAATCGTTATTGAACAAAATTCATGTCACAATATGAGACATAAAGTATTTATAAATGCGTCCCAAAAGTTTCGTAAAGCCAAGGTCATTGAGGTTATGCAAAATGATGAAAGTTAAAATTTGTTACTAAACAAATCCCGCATTCAACATTCAAGATGAAACTTCGTGTTTATAAAGTCTTTATTAGATTTATCACCTTGGATGGCAATATTTATACTCTTGAAAACATCTTTATATTTGTTTAATAATTTTTTTTGAAAACAATTCCTCATAATAAAATTTTGTTGTCATGACAATATTCCTACAAAGATGATTTATAAAATATGAGCAAAATACGTAAATCGTTAACCTTGAAAGAGTTTATAATTTAAAATGATTATTTGAATACATGAGGTAGTTATAAATACACTAGTTGTATGTAGGTATACATACATATATTATATATATATATATATATATATATATATATATATATATAATTCAGAAAAAAACGAAGCTTGCATGCGTAGGGAGGGGTCTTAGGCTTTGTACGGTGAATGGGTTTGAAATTTAGTAGTAAGTGAGAGTGTTTAGGTCGGCCTGAGTAGTTGAGTTTTCTTGAGTTGAATCGACGAGGTTTGTTGAGTTTAGGTCTTTTGAGTGGGTTAGGGTTGGATGATTTGTGTGAGTAATGGTTGGGCTAATAGGTGAGGTTTGGCTTATTTGAGCTCGGGTTAAGTTGATGGGTTGGATAACTTGACCTTGGCTAGTTTGGGTTGAGATTCGGTTTATACATGTATTTAGTGAGGAGTGTTTGGGTTGCTATTTTGATATCAAACTCTATGTTGGATGGGAATGATGTGGCGATATGTTTGTGATTCGACATAGTATGGGTCGAAGGGTTTTTGAGACTTAGTTGGGTAAACTTTGGTTTGTATATGTTCAAAGCATTCGTGGGAAACTTTTGAAGTGGGAGGGTGGTTTGATTTAAGGCGGTAATTTGAGATGGGATACGTGTGATTGAAACTTGGGGTTGTGTTTTAAGGAGTTTTTTTTAACTAGTAATAGGTATTAATTTGAAAATATCGTATTTTATATATAATGTATGAAGCATCCATGAAGATTTTGATAATAAAAATTACAAGTTAATATATAATACGAATATATAAATTATACAAATAGAATTTTTGAGATCCGAGCGTGTGAATCACACAATTTTTTTTTATAAAGATTACAATAAAATTTTTTGCTTATGAGGAAATTTAAAATACGTAAATTGAATGTCAAAATTTGTTATGAGGTCTCAATATTAAATGATGAATGTCGTTTTTGTGAATACAAAGTTGCGTAATGAATTTTTTTTTACCAAGTTCGTTATTTAATAACGTGT